>NW_027369590.1:0-41542 GCF_046119375.1 Phyllobates terribilis | reverse complement strand
CATTGATTTTTGCCATTGAAAAACATGTTTTTCATATACCAGAAATGTTTGAAGCTACTGACTGAATGAAAGGAGCTGGCATCTCACTCTCTTTGAATCTTCTTTATCATGCTAGGATTACAGGAAAAAGCTAAAAATTTCAGAATTGCACCGTGCAATGTGGAGATATTACTGTTTGTGCATTTACAATATTCATTGATTTTTGCCATTGAAAAACATGTTTTTCATATACCAGAAATGTTTGAAGCTAATGACTGAATGAAAGGAGCTGGCATCTCACTCTCTTTGAATCTTCTTTATCATGCTAGGATTAACAGGAAAAAGCTAAAAATTTCAGAATTGCACCGTGCAATGTGGAGATATTACTGTTTGTGCATTTACAATATTCATTGATTTTTGCCATTGAAAAACATGTTTTTCATATACCAGAAAATGTTTGAAGCTACTGACTGAATGAAAGGAGCTGGCATCTCACTCTCTTTGAATCTTCTTTATCATGCTAGGATTAGCAGGAAAAAGCAAAAAATTTCAGAATTGCACCTTGCAATGTGGAGATATTACTGTTTGTGCATTTACAATATTCATTGATTTTTGCCATTGAAAAACATGTTTTTCATATACCAGAAATGTTTGAAGCTACTGACTGAATGAAAGGAGCTGGCATCTCACTCTCTTTGAATCTTCTTTATCATGCTAGGATTAACAGGAAAAAGCTAAAAATTTCAGAATTGCACCGTGCAATGTGGAGATATTACTGTTTGTGCATTTACAATATTCATTGATTTTTGCCATTGAAAAACATGTTTTTCATATACCAGAAATGTTTGAAGCTACTGACTGAATGAAAGGAGCTGGCATCTCACTCTCTTTGAATCTTCTTTATCATGCTAGGATTAGCAGGAAAAGCAAAAAATTTCAGAATTGCACCTTGCAATGTGGAGATATTACTGTTTGTGCATTTACAATATTCATTGATTTTTGCCATTGAAAAACATGTTTTTCATATACCAGAAATGTTTGAAGCTACTGACTGAATGAAAGGAGCTGGCATCTCACTCTCTTTGAATCTTCTTTATCATGCTAGGATTAACAGGAAAAAGCTAAAAATTTCAGAATTGCACCGTGCAATGTGGAGATATTACTGTTTGTGCATTTACAATATTCATTGATTTTTGCCATTGAAAAACATGTTTTTCATATACCAGAAATGTTTGAAGCTACTGACTGAATGAAAGGAGCTGGCATCTCACTCTCTTTGAATCTTCTTTATCATGCTAGGATTAGCAGGAAAAAGCAAAAAATTTCAGAATTGCACCTTGCAATGTGGAGATATTACTGTTTGTGCATTTACAATATTCATTGATTTTTGCCATTGAAAAACATGTTTTTCATATACCAGAAATGTTTGAAGCTAATGACTGAATGAAAGGAGCTGGCATCTCACTCTCTTTGAATCTTCTTTATCATGCTAGGATTAACAGGAAAAAGCTAAAAATTTCAGAATTGCACCGTGCAATGTGGAGATATTACTGTTTGTGCATTTACAATATTCATTGATTTTTGCCATTGAAAAACATGTTTTTCATATACCAGAAATGTTTGAAGCTACTGACTGAATGAAAGGAGCTGGCATCTCACTCTCTTTGAATCTTCTTTATCATGCTAGGATTAGCAGGAAAAAGCAAAAAATTTCAGAATTGCACCTTGCAATGTGGAGATATTACTGTTTGTGCATTTACAATATTCATTGATTTTTGCCATTGAAAAACATGTTTTTCATATACCAGAAATGTTTGAAGCTACTGACTGAATGAAAGGAGCTGGCATCTCACTCTCTTTGAATCTTCTTTATCATGCTAGGATTAACAGGAAAAAGCTAAAAATTTCAGAATTGCACCGTGCAATGTGGAGATATTACTGTTTGTGCATTTACAATATTCATTGATTTTTGCCATTGAAAAACATGTTTTTCATATACCAGAAATGTTTGAAGCTACTGACTGAATGAAAGGAGCTGGCATCTCACTCTCTTTGAATCTTCTTTATCATGCTAGGATTAGCAGGAAAAAGCAAAAAATTTCAGAATTGCACCTTGCAATGTGGAGATATTACTGTTTGTGCATTTACAATATTCATTGATTTTTGCCATTGAAAAACATGTTTTTCATATACCAGAAATGTTTGAAGCTACTGACTGAATGAAAGGAGCTGGCATCTCACTCTCTTTGAATCTTCTTTATCATGCTAGGATTAACAGGAAAAAGCAAAAAATTTCAGAATTGCACCTTGCAATGTGGAGATATTACTGTTTGTGCATTTACAATATTCATTGATTTTTGCCATTGAAAAACATGTTTTTCATATACCAGAAATGTTTGAAGCTACTGACTGAATGAAAGGAGCTGGCATCTCACTCTCTTTGAATCTTCTTTATCATGCTAGGATTAGCAGGAAAAAGCAAAAAATTTCAGAATTGCACCTTGCAATGTGGAGATATTACTGTTTGTGCATTTACAATATTCATTGATTTTTGCCATTGAAAAACATGTTTTTCATATACCAGAAATGTTTGAAGCTACTGACTAAATGAAAGGAGCTGGCATCTCACTCTCTTTGAATCTTCTTTATCATGCTAGGATTAACAGGAAAAAGCTAAAAATTTCAGAATTGCACCGTGCAATGTGGAGATATTACTGTTTGTGCATTTACAATATTCATTGATTTTTGCCATTGAAAAACATGTTTTTCATATACCAGAAATGTTTGAAGCTACTGACTGAATGAAAGGAGCTGGCATCTCACTCTCTTTGAATCTTCTTTATCATGCTAGGATTAACAGGAAAAAGCTAAAAATTTCAGAATTGCACCGTGCAATGTGGAGATATTACTGTTTGTGCATTTACAATATTCATTGATTTTTGCCATTGAAAAACATGTTTTTCATATACCAGAAATGTTTGAAGCTAATGACTGAATGAAAGGAGCTGGCATCTCACTCTCTTTGAATCTTCTTTATCATGCTAGGATTAACAGGAAAAAGCTAAAAATTTCAGAATTGCACCGTGCAATGTGGAGATATTACTGTTTGTGCATTTACAATATTCATTGATTTTTGCCATTGAAAAACATGTTTTTCATATACCAGAAATGTTTGAAGCTACTGACTGAATGAAAGGAGCTGGCATCTCACTCTCTTTGAATCTTTATCATGCTAGGATTAACAGGAAAAAGCTAAAAATTTCAGAATTGCACCGTGCAATGTGGAGATATTACTGTTTGTGCATTTACAATATTCATTGATTTTTGCCATTGAAAAACATGTTTTTCATATACCAGAAATGTTTGAAGCTACTGACTGAATGAAAGGAGCTGGCATCTCACTCTCTTTGAATCTTCTTTATCATGCTAGGATTAGCAGGAAAAAGCAAAAAATTTCAGAATTGCACCTTGCAATGTGGAGATATTACTGTTTGTGCATTTACAATATTCATTGATTTTTGCCATTGAAAAACATGTTTTTCATATACCAGAAATGTTTGAAGCTACTGACTGAATGAAAGGAGCTGGCATCTCACTCTCTTTGAATCTTCTTTATCATGCTAGGATTAACAGGAAAAAGCTAAAAATTTCAGAATTGCACCGTGCAATGTGGAGATATTACTGTTTGTGCATTTACAATATTCATTGATTTTTGCCATTGAAAAACATGTTTTTCATATACCAGAAATGTTTGAAGCTACTGACTGAATGAAAGGAGCTGGCATCTCACTCTCTTTGAATCTTCTTTATCATGCTAGGATTAGCAGGAAAAAGCAAAAAATTTCAGAATTGCACCTTGCAATGTGGAGATATTACTGTTTGTGCATTTACAATATTCATTGATTTTTGCCATTGAAAAACATGTTTTTCATATACCAGAAATGTTTGAAGCTACTGACTGAATGAAAGGAGCTGGCATCTCACTCTCTTTGAATCTTCTTTATCATGCTAGGATTAACAGGAAAAAGCTAAAAATTTCAGAATTGCACCGTGCAATGTGGAGATATTACTGTTTGTGCATTTACAATATTCATTGATTTTTGCCATTGAAAAACATGTTTTTCATATACCAGAAATGTTTGAAGCTACTGACTGAATGAAAGGAGCTGGCATCTCACTCTCTTTGAATCTTCTTTATCATGCTAGGATTAGCAGGAAAAAGCAAAAAATTTCAGAATTGCACCTTGCAATGTGGAGATATTACTGTTTTGTGCATTTACAATATTCATTGATTTTTGCCATTGAAAAACATGTTTTTCATATACCAGAAATGTTTGAAGCTACTGACTGAATGAAAGGAGCTGGCATCTCACTCTCTTTGAATCTTCTTTATCATGCTAGGATTAACAGGAAAAAGCTAAAAATTTCAGAATTGCACCGTGCAATGTGGAGATATTACTGTTTGTGCATTTACAATATTCATTGATTTTTGCCATTGAAAAACATGTTTTTCATATACCAGAAATGTTTGAAGCTACTGACTGAATGAAAGGAGCTGGCATCTCACTCTCTTTGAATCTTCTTTATCATGCTAGGATTAGCAGGAAAAAGCAAAAAATTTCAGAATTGCACCTTGCAATGTGGAGATATTACTGTTTGTGCATTTACAATATTCATTGATTTTTGCCATTGAAAAACATGTTTTTCATATACCAGAAATGTTTGAAGCTACTGACTGAATGAAAGGAGCTGGCATCTCACTCTCTTTGAATCTTCTTTATCATGCTAGGATTAACAGGAAAAAGCAAAAAATTTCAGAATTGCACCTTGCAATGTGGAGATATTACTGTTTGTGCATTTACAATATTCATTGATTTTTGCCATTGAAAAACATGTTTTTCATATACCAGAAATGTTTGAAGCTACTGACTGAATGAAAGGAGCTGGCATCTCACTCTCTTTGAATCTTCTTTATCATGCTAGGATTAGCAGGAAAAAGCAAAAAATTTCAGAATTGCACCTTGCAATGTGGAGATATTACTGTTTGTGCATTTACAATATTCATTGATTTTTGCCATTGAAAAACATGTTTTTCATATACCAGAAATGTTTGAAGCTACTGACTGAATGAAAGGAGCTGGCATCTCACTCTCTTTGAATCTTCTTTACCATGCTAGGATTAGCAGGAAAAAGCAAAAAATTTCAGAATTGCACCGTGCAATGTGGAGATATTACTGTTTGTGCATTTACAATATTCATTGATTTTTGCCATTGAAAAACATGTTTTTCATATACCAGAAATGTTTGAAGCTACTGACTGAATGAAAGGAGCTGGCATCTCACTCTCTTTGAATCTTCTTTATCATGCTAGGATTAACAGGAAAAAGCTAAAAATTTCAGAATTGCACCGTGCAATGTGGAGATATTACTGTTTGTGCATTTACAATATTCATTGATTTTTGCCATTGAAAAACATGTTTTTCATATACCAGAAATGTTTGAAGCTACTGACTGAATGAAAGGAGCTGGCATCTCACTCTCTTTGAATCTTCTTTATCATGCTAGTATTAGCAGGAAAAAGCAAAAAATTTCAGAATTGCACCTTGCAATGTGGAGATATTACTGTTTGTGCATTTACAATATTCATTGATTTTTGCCATTGAAAAACATGTTTTTCATATACCAGAAATGTTTGAAGCTACTGACTGAATGAAAGGAGCTGGCATCTCACTCTCTTTGAATCTTCTTTATCATGCTAGGATTAACAGGAAAAAGCTAAAAATTTCAGAATTGCACCGTGCAATGTGGAGATATTACTGTTTGTGCATTTACAATATTCATTGATTTTTGCCATTGAAAAACATGTTTTTCATATACCAGAAATGTTTGAAGCTACTGACTGAATGAAAGGAGCTGGCATCTCACTTTCTTTGAATCTTCTTTATCATGCTAGGATTAGCAGGAAAAAAGCAAAAAATTTCAGAATTGCACCTTGCAATGTGGAGATATTACTGTTTGTGCATTTACAATATTCATTGATTTTTGCCATTGAAAAACATGTTTTTCATATACCAGAAATGTTTGAAGCTACTGACTGAATGAAAGGAGCTGGCATCTCACTCTCTTTGAATCTTCTTTATCATGCTAGGATTAGCAGGAAAAAGCAAAAAATTTCAGAATTGCACCTTGCAATGTGGAGATATTACTGTTTGTGCATTTACAATATTCATTGATTTTTGCCATTGAAAAACATGTTTTTCATATACCAGAAATGTTTGAAGCTACTGACTGAATGAAAGGAGCTGGCATCTCACTCTCTTTGAATCTTCTTTACCATGCTAGGATTAGCAGGAAAAAGCAAAAAATTTCAGAATTGCACCGTGCAATGTGGAGATATTACTGTTTGTGCATTTACAATATTCATTGATTTTTGCCATTGAAAAACATGTTTTTCATATACCAGAAATGTTTGAAGCTACTGACTGAATGAAAGGAGCTGGCATCTCACTCTCTTTGAATCTTCTTTATCATGCTAGGATTAACAGGAAAAAGCTAAAAATTTCAGAATTGCACCGTGCAATGTGGAGATATTACTGTTTGTGCATTTACAATATTCATTGATTTTTGCCATTGAAAAACATGTTTTTCATATACCAGAAATGTTTGAAGCTACTGACTGAATGAAAGGAGCTGGCATCTCACTCTCTTTGAATCTTCTTTATCATGCTAGTATTAGCAGGAAAAAGCAAAAAATTTCAGAATTGCACCTTGCAATGTGGAGATATTACTGTTTGTGCATTTACAATATTCATTGATTTTTGCCATTGAAAAACATGTTTTTCATATACCAGAAATGTTTGAAGCTACTGACTGAATGAAAGGAGCTGGCATCTCACTCTCTTTGAATCTTCTTTATCATGCTAGGATTAACAGGAAAAAGCTAAAAATTTCAGAATTGCACCGTGCAATGTGGAGATATTACTGTTTGTGCATTTACAATATTCATTGATTTTTGCCATTGAAAAACATGTTTTTCATATACCAGAAATGTTTGAAGCTACTGACTGAATGAAAGGAGCTGGCATCTCACTTTCTTTGAATCTTCTTTATCATGCTAGGATTAGCAGGAAAAAGCAAAAAATTTCAGAATTGCACCTTGCAATGTGGAGATATTACTGTTTGTGCATTTACAATATTCATTGATTTTTGCCATTGAAAAACATGTTTTTCATATACCAGAAATGTTTGAAGCTACTGACTGAATGAAAGGAGCTGGCATCTCACTCTCTTTGAATCTTCTTTATCATGCTAGGATTAACAGGAAAAAGCTAAAAATTTCAGAATTGCACCGTGCAATGTGGAGATATTACTGTTTGTGCATTTACAATATTCATTGATTTTTGCCATTGAAAAACATGTTTTTCATATACCAGAAATGTTTGAAGCTACTGACTGAATGAAAGGAGCTGGCATCTCACTCTCTTTGAATCTTCTTTATCATGCTAGGATTAACAGGAAAAAGCAAAAAATTTCAGAATTGCACCTTGCAATGTGGAGATATTACTGTTTGTGCATTTACAATATTCATTGATTTTTGCCATTGAAAAACATGTTTTTCATATACCAGAAATGTTTGAAGCTACTGACTGAATGAAAGGAGCTGGCATCTCACTCTCTTTGAATCTTCTTTATCATGCTAGGATTAACAGGAAAAAGCTAAAAATTTCAGAATTGCACCGTGCAATGTGGAGATATTACTGTTTGTGCATTTACAATATTCATTGATTTTTGCCATTGAAAAACATGTTTTTCATATACCAGAAATGTTTGAAGCTACTGACTGAATGAAAGGAGCTGGCATCTCACTCTCTTTGAATCTTCTTTATCATGCTAGGATTAGCAGGAAAAAGCAAAAAATTTCAGAATTGCACCTTGCAATGTGGAGATATTACTGTTTGTGCATTTACAATATTCATTGATTTTTGCCATTGAAAAACATGTTTTTCATTTACCAGAAATGTTTGAAGCTACTGACTGAATGAAAGGAGCTGGCATCTCACTCTCTTTGAATCTTCTTTATCATGCTAGGATTAACAGGAAAAAGCTAAAAATTTCAGAATTGCACCGTGCAATGTGGAGATATTACTGTTTGTGCATTTACAATATTCATTGATTTTTGCCATTGAAAAACATGTTTTTCATATACCAGAAATGTTTGAAGCTACTGACTGAATGAAAGGAGCTGGCATCTCACTCTCTTTAAATCTTCTTTATCATGCTAGGATTAACAGGAAAAAGCAAAAAATTTCAGAATTGCACCTTGCAATGTGGAGATATTACTGTTTGTGCATTTACAATATTCATTGATTTTTGCCATTGAAAAACATGTTTTTCATATACCAGAAATGTTTGAAGCTACTGACTGAATGAAAGGAGCTGGCATCTCACTCTCTTTGAATCTTCTTTATCATGCTAGGATTAGCAGGAAAAAGCAAAAAATTTCAGAATTGCACCTTGCAATGTGGAGATATTACTGTTTGTGCATTTACAATATTCATTGATTTTTGCCATTGAAAAACATGTTTTTCATATACCAGAAATGTTTGAAGCTACTGACTGAATGAAAGGAGCTGGCATCTCACTCTCTTTGAATCTTCTTTATCATGCTAGGATTAACAGGAAAAAGCAAAAAATTTCAGAATTGCACCTTGCAATGTGGAGATATTACTGTTTGTGCATTTACAATATTCATTGATTTTTGCCATTGAAAAACATGTTTTTCATATACCAGAAATGTTTGAAGCTACTGACTGAATGAAAGGAGCTGGCATCTCACTCTCTTTGAATCTTCTTTATCATGCTAGGATTAACAGGAAAAAGCAAAAAATTTCAGAATTGCACCTTGCAATGTGGAGATATTACTGTTTGTGCATTTACAATATTCATTGATTTTTGCCATTGAAAAACATGTTTTTCATATACCAGAAATGTTTGAAGCTACTGACTGAATGAAAGGAGCTGGCATCTCACTCTCTTTGAATCTTCTTTATCATGCTAGGATTAACAGGAAAAAGCTAAAAATTTCAGAATTGCACCGTGCAATGTGGAGATATTACTGTTTGTGCATTTACAATATTCATTGATTTTTGCCATTGAAAAACATGTTTTTCATATACCAGAAATGTTTGAAGCTACTGACTGAATGAAAGGAGCTGGCATCTCACTCTCTTTGAATCTTCTTTATCATGCTAGGATTAGCAGGAAAAAGCAAAAAATTTCAGAATTGCACCTTGCAATGTGGAGATATTACTGTTTGTGCATTTACAATATTCATTGATTTTTGCCATTGAAAAACATGTTTTTCATATACCAGAAATGTTTGAAGCTACTGACTGAATGAAAGGAGCTGGCATCTCACTCTCTTTGAATCTTCTTTATCATGCTAGGATTAACAGGAAAAAGCAAAAAATTTCAGAATTGCACCTTGCAATGTGGAGATATTACTGTTTGTGCATTTACAATATTCATTGATTTTTGCCATTGAAAAACATGTTTTTCATATACCAGAAATGTTTGAAGCTACTGACTGAATGAAAGGAGCTGGCATCTCACTCTCTTTGAATCTTCTTTATCATGCTAGGATTAACAGGAAAAAGCTAAAAATTTCAGAATTGCACCATGCAATGTGGAGATATTACTGTTTGTGCATTTACAATATTCATTGATTTTTGCCATTGAAAAACATGTTTTTCATATACCAGAAATGTTTGAAGCTTCTGAATGAATGAAAGGAGCTGGCATCTCACTCTCTTTGAATCTTCTTTATCATGCTAGGATTAGCAGGAAAAAGCAAAAAATTTCAGAATTGCACCTTGCAATGTGGAGATATTACTGTTTGTGCATTTACAATATTCATTGATTTTTGCCATTGAAAAACATGTTTTTCATATACCAGAAATGTTTGAAGCTACTGACTGAATGAAAGGAGCTGGCATCTCACTCTCTTTGAATCTTCTTTATCATGCTAGGATTAGCAGGAAAAAGCAAAAAATTTCAGAATTGCACCTTGCAATGTGGAGATATTACTGTTTGTGCATTTACAATATTCATTGATTTTTGCCATTGAAAAACATGTTTTTCATATACCAGAAATGTTTGAAGCTACTGACTGAATGAAAGGAGCTGGCATCTCACTCTCTTTGAATCTTCTTTATCATGCTAGGATTAGCAGGAAAAAGCAAAAAATTTCAGAATTGCACCTTGCAATGTGGATATATTACTGTTTGTGCATTTACAATATTCATTGATTTTTGCCATTGAAAAACATGTTTTTCATATACCAGAAATGTTTGAAGCTAATGACTGAATGAAAGGAGCTGGCATCTCACTCTCTTTGAATCTTCTTTATCATGCTAGGATTAACAGGAAAAAGCTAAAAATTTCAGAATTGCACCGTGCAATGTGGAGATATTACTGTTTGTGCATTTACAATATTCATTGATTTTTGCCATTGAAAAACATGTTTTTCATATACCAGAAATGTTTGAAGCTACTGACTGAATGAAAGGAGCTGGCATCTCACTCTCTTTGAATCTTCTTTATCATGCTAGGATTAGCAGGAAAAAGCAAAAAATTTCAGAATTGCACCTTGCAATGTGGAGATATTACTGTTTGTGCATTTACAATATTCATTGATTTTTGCCATTGAAAAACATGTTTTTCATATACCAGAAATGTTTGAAGCTACTGACTGAATGAAAGGAGCTGGCATCTCTCTTTGAATCTTCTTTATCATGCTAGGATTAACAGGAAAAAGCTAAAAATTTCAGAATTGCACCGTGCAATGTGGAGATATTACTGTTTGTGCATTTACAATATTCATTGATTTTTGCCATTGAAAAACATGTTTTTCATATACCAGAAATGTTTGAAGCTACTGACTGAATGAAAGGAGCTGGCATCTCACTCTCTTTGAATCTTCTTTATCATGCTAGGATTAACAGGAAAAAGCAAAAAATTTCAGAATTGCACCTTGCAATGTGGAGATATTACTGTTTGTGCATTTACAATATTCATTGATTTTTGCCATTGAAAAACATGTTTTTCATATACCAGAAATGTTTGAAGCTACTGACTGAATGAAAGGAGCTGGCATCTCACTCTCTTTGAATCTTTATCATGCTAGGATTAACAGGAAAAAGCTAAAAATTTCAGAATTGCACCGTGCAATGTGGAGATATTACTGTTTGTGCATTTACAATATTCATTGATTTTTGCCATTGAAAAACATGTTTTTCATATACCAGAAATGTTTGAAGCTACTGACTGAATGAAAGGAGCTGGCATCTCACTCTCTTTGAATCTTCTTTATCATGCTAGGATTAACAGGAAAAAGCTAAAAATTTCAGAATTGCACCGTGCAATGTGGAGATATTACTGTTTGTGCATTTACAATATTCATTGATTTTTGCCATTGAAAAACATGTTTTTCATATACCAGAAATGTTTGAAGCTACTGACTGAATGAAAGGAGCTGGCATCTCACTCTCTTTGAATCTTCTTTATCATGCTAGGATTAGCAGGAAAAAGCAAAAAATTTCAGAATTGCACCTTGCAATGTGGAGATATTACTGTTTGTGCATTTACAATATTCATTGATTTTTGCCATTGAAAAACATGTTTTTCATATACCAGAAATGTTTGAAGCTACTGACTGAATGAAAGGAGCTGGCATCTCACTCTCTTTGAATCTTCTTTATCATGCTAGGATTAACAGGAAAAAGCAAAAAATTTCAGAATTGCACCTTGCAATGTGGAGATATTACTGTTTGTGCATTTACAATATTCATTGATTTTTGCCATTGAAAAACATGTTTTTCATATACCAGAAATGTTTGAAGCTACTGACTGAATGAAAGGAGCTGGCATCTCACTCTCTTTGAATCTTCTTTATCATGCTAGGATTAACAGGAAAAAGCTAAAAATTTCAGAATTGCACCGTGCAATGTGGAGATATTACTGTTTGTGCATTTACAATATTCATTGATTTTTGCCATTGAAAAACATGTTTTTCATATACCAGAAATGTTTGAAGCTACTGACTGAATGAAAGGAGCTGGCATCTCACTCTCTTTGAATCTTCTTTATCATGCTAGGATTAACAGGAAAAAGCAAAAAATTTCAGAATTGCACCTTGCAATGTGGAGATATTACTGTTTGTGCATTTACAATATTCATTGATTTTTGCCATTGAAAAACATGTTTTTCATATACCAGAAATGTTTGAAGCTACTGACTGAATGAAAGGAGCTGGCATCTCACTCTCTTTGAATCTTCTTTATCATGCTAGGATTAACAGGAAAAAGCTAAAAATTTCAGAATTGCACCGTGCAATGTGGAGATATTACTGTTTGTGCATTTACAATATTCATTGATTTTTGCCATTGAAAAACATGTTTTTCATATACCAGAAATGTTTGAAGCTTCTGACTGAATGAAAGGAGCTGGCATCTCACTCTCTTTGAATCTTCTTTATCATGCTAGGATTAGCAGGAAAAAGCAAAAAATTTCAGAATTGCACCTTGCAATGTGGAGATATTACTGTTTGTGCATTTACAATATTCATTGATTTTTGCCATTGAAAAACATGTTTTTCATATACCAGAAATGTTTGAAGCTACTGATTGAATGAAAGGAGCTGGCATCTCACTCTCTTTGAATCTTCTTTATCATGCTAGGATTAGCAGGAAAAAGCAAAAAATTTCAGAATTGCACCTTGCAATGTGGAGATATTACTGTTTGTGCATTTACAATATTCATTGATTTTTGCCATTGAAAAACATGTTTTTCATATACCAGAAATGTTTGAAGCTACTGACTGAATGAAAGGAGCTGGCATCTCACTCTCTTTGAATCTTCTTTATCATGCTAGGATTAGCAGGAAAAAGCAAAAAATTTCAGAATTGCACCTTGCAATGTGGAGATATTACTGTTTGTGCATTTACAATATTCATTGATTTTTGCCATTGAAAAACATGTTTTTCATATACCAGAAATGTTTGAAGCTACTGACTGAATGAAAGGAGCTGGCATCTCACTCTCTTTGAATCTTCTTTATCATGCTAGGATTAACAGGAAAAAGCTAAAAATTTCAGAATTGCACCGTGCAATGTGGAGATATTACTGTTTGTGCATTTACAATATTCATTGATTTTTGCCATTGAAAAACATGTTTTTCATATACCAGAAATGTTTGAAGCTACTGACTGAATGAAAGGAGCTGGCATCTCACTCTCTTTAAATCTTCTTTATCATGCTAGGATTAACAGGAAAAAGCAAAAAATTTCAGAATTGCACCTTGCAATGTGGAGATATTACTGTTTGTGCATTTACAATATTCATTGATTTTTGCCATTGAAAAACATGTTTTTCATATACCAGAAATGTTTGAAGCTACTGACTGAATGAAAGGAGCTGGCATCTCACTCTCTTTGAATCTTCTTTATCATGCTAGGATTAGCAGGAAAAAGCAAAAAATTTCAGAATTGCACCTTGCAATGTGGAGATATTACTGTTTGTGCATTTACAATATTCATTGATTTTTGCCATTGAAAAACATGTTTTTCATATACCAGAAATGTTTGAAGCTACTGACTGAATGAAAGGAGCTGGCATCTCACTCTCTTTGAATCTTCTTTATCATGCTAGGATTAACAGGAAAAAGCAAAAAATTTCAGAATTGCACCTTGCAATGTGGAGATATTACTGTTTGTGCATTTACAATATTCATTGATTTTTGCCATTGAAAAACATGTTTTTCATATACCAGAAATGTTTGAAGCTACTGACTGAATGAAAGGAGCTGGCATCTCACTCTCTTTGAATCTTCTTTATCATGCTAGGATTAACAGGAAAAAGCTAAAAATTTCAGAATTGCACCGTGCAATGTGGAGATATTACTGTTTGTGCATTTACAATATTCATTGATTTTTGCCATTGAAAAACATGTTTTTCATATACCAGAAATGTTTGAAGCTTCTGAATGAATGAAAGGAGCTGGCATCTCACTCTCTTTGAATCTTCTTTATCATGCTAGGATTAGCAGGAAAAAGCAAAAAATTTCAGAATTGCACCTTGCAATGTGGAGATATTACTGTTTGTGCATTTACAATATTCATTGATTTTTGCCATTGAAAAACATGTTTTTCATATACCAGAAATGTTTGAAGCTACTGACTGAATGAAAGGAGCTGGCATCTCACTCTCTTTGAATCTTCTTTATCATGCTAGGATTAGCAGGAAAAAGCAAAAAATTTCAGAATTGCACCTTGCAATGTGGAGATATTACTGTTTGTGCATTTACAATATTCATTGATTTTTGCCATTGAAAAACATGTTTTTCATATACCAGAAATGTTTGAAGCTACTGACTGAATGAAAGGAGCTGGCATCTCACTCTCTTTGAATCTTCTTTATCATGCTAGGATTAGCAGGAAAAAGCAAAAAATTTCAGAATTGCACCTTGCAATGTGGATATATTACTGTTTGTGCATTTACAATATTCATTGATTTTTGCCATTGAAAAACATGTTTTTCATATACCAGAAATGTTTGAAGCTAATGACTGAATGAAAGGAGCTGGCATCTCACTCTCTTTGAATCTTCTTTATCATGCTAGGATTAACAGGAAAAAGCTAAAAATTTCAGAATTGCACCGTGCAATGTGGAGATATTACTGTTTGTGCATTTACAATATTCATTGATTTTTGCCATTGAAAAACATGTTTTTCATATACCAGAAATGTTTGAAGCTACTGACTGAATGAAAGGAGCTGGCATCTCACTCTCTTTGAATCTTCTTTATCATGCTAGGATTAGCAGGAAAAAGCAAAAAATTTCAGAATTGCACCTTGCAATGTGGAGATATTACTGTTTGTGCATTTACAATATTCATTGATTTTTGCCATTGAAAAACATGTTTTTCATATACCAGAAATGTTTGAAGCTACTGACTGAATGAAAGGAGCTGGCATCTCTCTTTGAATCTTCTTTATCATGCTAGGATTAACAGGAAAAAGCTAAAAATTTCAGAATTGCACCGTGCAATGTGGAGATATTACTGTTTGTGCATTTACAATATTCATTGATTTTTGCCATTGAAAAACATGTTTTTCATATACCAGAAATGTTTGAAGCTACTGACTGAATGAAAGGAGCTGGCATCTCACTCTCTTTGAATCTTCTTTATCATGCTAGGATTAACAGGAAAAAGCAAAAAATTTCAGAATTGCACCTTGCAATGTGGAGATATTACTGTTTGTGCATTTACAATATTCATTGATTTTTGCCATTGAAAAACATGTTTTTCATATACCAGAAATGTTTGAAGCTACTGACTGAATGAAAGGAGCTGGCATCTCACTCTCTTTGAATCTTTATCATGCTAGGATTAACAGGAAAAAGCTAAAAATTTCAGAATTGCACCGTGCAATGTGGAGATATTACTGTTTGTGCATTTACAATATTCATTGATTTTTGCCATTGAAAAACATGTTTTTCATATACCAGAAATGTTTGAAGCTACTGACTGAATGAAAGGAGCTGGCATCTCACTCTCTTTGAATCTTCTTTATCATGCTAGGATTAACAGGAAAAAGCTAAAAATTTCAGAATTGCACCGTGCAATGTGGAGATATTACTGTTTGTGCATTTACAATATTCATTGATTTTTGCCATTGAAAAACATGTTTTTCATATACCAGAAATGTTTGAAGCTACTGACTGAATGAAAGGAGCTGGCATCTCACTCTCTTTGAATCTTCTTTATCATGCTAGGATTAGCAGGAAAAAGCAAAAAATTTCAGAATTGCACCTTGCAATGTGGAGATATTACTGTTTGTGCATTTACAATATTCATTGATTTTTGCCATTGAAAAACATGTTTTTCATATACCAGAAATGTTTGAAGCTACTGACTGAATGAAAGGAGCTGGCATCTCACTCTCTTTGAATCTTCTTTATCATGCTAGGATTAACAGGAAAAAGCAAAAAATTTCAGAATTGCACCTTGCAATGTGGAGATATTACTGTTTGTGCATTTACAATATTCATTGATTTTTGCCATTGAAAAACATGTTTTTCATATACCAGAAATGTTTGAAGCTACTGACTGAATGAAAGGAGCTGGCATCTCACTCTCTTTGAATCTTCTTTATCATGCTAGGATTAACAGGAAAAAGCTAAAAATTTCAGAATTGCACCGTGCAATGTGGAGATATTACTGTTTGTGCATTTACAATATTCATTGATTTTTGCCATTGAAAAACATGTTTTTCATATACCAGAAATGTTTGAAGCTACTGACTGAATGAAAGGAGCTGGCATCTCACTCTCTTTGAATCTTCTTTATCATGCTAGGATTAACAGGAAAAAGCAAAAAATTTCAGAATTGCACCTTGCAATGTGGAGATATTACTGTTTGTGCATTTACAATATTCATTGATTTTTGCCATTGAAAAACATGTTTTTCATATACCAGAAATGTTTGAAGCTACTGACTGAATGAAAGGAGCTGGCATCTCACTCTCTTTGAATCTTCTTTATCATGCTAGGATTAACAGGAAAAAGCTAAAAATTTCAGAATTGCACCGTGCAATGTGGAGATATTACTGTTTGTGCATTTACAATATTCATTGATTTTTGCCATTGAAAAACATGTTTTTCATATACCAGAAATGTTTGAAGCTTCTGACTGAATGAAAGGAGCTGGCATCTCACTCTCTTTGAATCTTCTTTATCATGCTAGGATTAGCAGGAAAAAGCAAAAAATTTCAGAATTGCACCTTGCAATGTGGAGATATTACTGTTTGTGCATTTACAATATTCATTGATTTTTGCCATTGAAAAACATGTTTTTCATATACCAGAAATGTTTGAAGCTACTGATTGAATGAAAGGAGCTGGCATCTCACTCTCTTTGAATCTTCTTTATCATGCTAGGATTAGCAGGAAAAAGCAAAAAATTTCAGAATTGCACCTTGCAATGTGGAGATATTACTGTTTGTGCATTTACAATATTCATTGATTTTTGCCATTGAAAAACATGTTTTTCATATAACAGAAATGTTTGAAGCTACTGACTGAATGAAAGGAGCTGGCATCTCACTCTCTTTGAATCTTCTTTATCATGCTAGGATTAGCAGGAAAAAGCAAAAAATTTCAGAATTGCACCTTGCAATGTGGAGATATTACTGTTTGTGCATTTACAATATTCATTGATTTTTGCCATTGAAAAACATGTTTTTCATATACCAGAAATGTTTGAAGCTACTGACTGAATGAAAGGAGCTGGCATCTCACTCTCTTTGAATCTTCTTTATCATGCTAGGATTAACAGGAAAAAGCTAAAAATTTCAGAATTGCACCGTGCAATGTGGAGATATTACTGTTTGTGCATTTACAATATTCATTGATTTTTGCCATTGAAAAACATGTTTTTCATATACCAGAAATGTTTGAAGCTACTGACTGAATGAAAGGAGCTGGCATCTCACTCTCTTTGAATCTTCTTTATCATGCTAGGATTAGCAGGAAAAAGCAAAAAATTTCAGAATTGCACCTTGCAATGTGGAGATATTACTGTTTGTGCATTTACAATATTCATTGATTTTTGCCATTGAAAAACATGTTTTTCATATACCAGAAATGTTTGAAGCTAATGACTGAATGAAAGGAGCTGGCATCTCACTCTCTTTGAATCTTCTTTATCATGCTAGGATTAACAGGAAAAAGCTAAAAATTTCAGAATTGCACCGTGCAATGTGGAGATATTACTGTTTGTGCATTTACAATATTCATTGATTTTTGCCATTGAAAAACATGTTTTTCATATACCAGAAATGTTTGAAGCTACTGACTGAATGAAAGGAGCTGGCATCTCTCTTTGAATCTTCTTTATCATGCTAGGATTAACAGGAAAAAGCTAAAAATTTCAGAATTGCACCGTGCAATGTGGAGATATTACTCTTTGTGCATTTACAATATTCATTGATTTTTGCCATTGAAAAACATGTTTTTCATATACCAGAAATGTTTGAAGCTACTGACTGAATGAAAGGAGCTGGCATCTCTCTTTGAATCTTCTTTATCATGCTAGGATTAACAGGAAAAAGCTAAAAATTTCAGAATTGCACCGTGCAATGTGGAGATATTACTGTTTGTGCATTTACAATATTCATTGATTTTTGCCATTGAAAAACATGTTTTTCATATACCAGAAATGTTTGAAGCTACTGACTGAATGAAAGGAGCTGGCATCTCACTCTCTTTGAATCTTCTTTATCATGCTAGGATTAACAGGAAAAAGCAAAAAATTTCAGAATTGCACCTTGCAATGTGGAGATATTACTGTTTGTGCATTTACAATATTCATTGATTTTTGCCATTGAAAAACATGTTTTTCATATACCAGAAATGTTTGAAGCTACTGACTGAATGAAAGGAGCTGGCATCTCACTCTCTTTGAATCTTTATCATGCTAGGATTAACAGGAAAAAGCTAAAAATTTCAGAATTGCACCGTGCAATGTGGAGATATTACTGTTTGTGCATTTACAATATTCATTGATTTTTGCCATTGAAAAACATGTTTTTCATATACCAGAAATGTTTGAAGCTACTGACTGAATGAAAGGAGCTGGCATCTCACTCTCTTTGAATCTTCTTTATCATGCTAGGATTAGCAGGAAAAAGCAAAAAATTTCAGAATTGCACCTTGCAATGTGGAGATATTACTGTTTGTGCATTTACAATATTCATTGATTTTTGCCATTGAAAAACATGTTTTTCATATACCAGAAATGTTTGAAGCTACTGACTGAATGAAAGGAGCTGGCATCTCTCTTTGAATCTTCTTTATCATGCTAGGATTAACAGGAAAAAGCTAAAAATTTCAGAATTGCACCGTGCAATGTGGAGATATTACTGTTTGTGCATTTACAATATTCATTGATTTTTGCCATTGAAAAACATGTTTTTCATATACCAGAAATGTTTGAAGCTACTGACTGAATGAAAGGAGCTGGCATCTCACTCTCTTTGAATCTTCTTTATCATGCTAGGATTAACAGGAAAAAGCAAAAAATTTCAGAATTGCACCTTGCAATGTGGAGATATTACTGTTTGTGCATTTACAATATTCATTGATTTTTGCCATTGAAAAACATGTTTTTCATATACCAGAAATGTTTGAAGCTACTGACTGAATGAAAGGAGCTGGCATCTCACTCTCTTTGAATCTTTATCATGCTAGGATTAACAGGAAAAAGCTAAAAATTTCAGAATTGCACCGTGCAATGTGGAGATATTACTGTTTGTGCATTTACAATATTCATTGATTTTTGCCATTGAAAAACATGTTTTTCATATACCAGAAATGTTTGAAGCTACTGACTGAATGAAAGGAGCTGGCATCTCACTCTCTTTGAATCTTCTTTATCATGCTAGGATTAACAGGAAAAAGCTAAAAATTTCAGAATTGCACCGTGCAATGTGGAGATATTACTGTTTGTGCATTTACAATATTCATTGATTTTTGCCATTGAAAAACATGTTTTTCATATACCAGAAATGTTTGAAGCTACTGACTGAATGAAAGGAGCTGGCATCTCACTCTCTTTGAATCTTCTTTATCATGCTAGGATTAGCAGGAAAAAGCAAAAAATTTCAGAATTGCACCTTGCAATGTGGAGATATTACTGTTTGTGCATTTACAATATTCATTGATTTTTGCCATTGAAAAACATGTTTTTCATATACCAGAAATGTTTGAAGCTACTGACTGAATGAAAGGAGCTGGCATCTCACTCTCTTTGAATCTTCTTTATCATGCTAGGATTAACAGGAAAAAGCAAAAAATTTCAGAATTGCACCTTGCAATGTGGAGATATTACTGTTTGTGCATTTACAATATTCATTGATTTTTGCCATTGAAAAACATGTTTTTCATATACCAGAAATGTTTGAAGCTACTGACTGAATGAAAGGAGCTGGCATCTCACTCTCTTTGAATCTTCTTTATCATGCTAGGATTAACAGGAAAAAGCTAAAAATTTCAGAATTGCACCGTGCAATGTGGAGATATTACTGTTTGTGCATTTACAATATTCATTGATTTTTGCCATTGAAAAACATGTTTTTCATATACCAGAAATGTTTGAAGCTACTGACTGAATGAAAGGAGCTGGCATCTCACTCTCTTTGAATCTTCTTTATCATGCTAGGATTAACAGGAAAAAGCAAAAAATTTCAGAATTGCACCTTGCAATGTGGAGATATTACTGTTTGTGCATTTACAATATTCATTGATTTTTGCCATTGAAAAACATGTTTTTCATATACCAGAAATGTTTGAAGCTACTGACTGAATGAAAGGAGCTGGCATCTCACTCTCTTTGAATCTTCTTTATCATGCTAGGATTAACAGGAAAAAGCTAAAAATTTCAGAATTGCACCGTGCAATGTGGAGATATTACTGTTTGTGCATTTACAATATTCATTGATTTTTGCCATTGAAAAACATGTTTTTCATATACCAGAAATGTTTGAAGCTTCTGACTGAATGAAAGGAGCTGGCATCTCACTCTCTTTGAATCTTCTTTATCATGCTAGGATTAGCAGGAAAAAGCAAAAAATTTCAGAATTGCACCTTGCAATGTGGAGATATTACTGTTTGTGCATTTACAATATTCATTGATTTTTGCCATTGAAAAACATGTTTTTCATATACCAGAAATGTTTGAAGCTACTGATTGAATGAAAGGAGCTGGCATCTCACTCTCTTTGAATCTTCTTTATCATGCTAGGATTAGCAGGAAAAAGCAAAAAATTTCAGAATTGCACCTTGCAATGTGGAGATATTACTGTTTGTGCATTTACAATATTCATTGATTTTTGCCATTGAAAAACATGTTTTTCATATACCAGAAATGTTTGAAGCTACTGACTGAATGAAAGGAGCTGGCATCTCACTCTCTTTGAATCTTCTTTATCATGCTAGGATTAGCAGGAAAAAGCAAAAAATTTCAGAATTGCACCTTGCAATGTGGAGATATTACTGTTTGTGCATTTACAATATTCATTGATTTTTGCCATTGAAAAACATGTTTTTCATATACCAGAAATGTTTGAAGCTACTGACTGAATGAAAGGAGCTGGCATCTCACTCTCTTTGAATCTTCTTTATCATGCTAGGATTAACAGGAAAAAGCTAAAAATTTCAGAATTGCACCGTGCAATGTGGAGATATTACTGTTTGTGCATTTACAATATTCATTGATTTTTGCCATTGAAAAACATGTTTTTCATATACCAGAAATGTTTGAAGCTACTGACTGAATGAAAGGAGCTGGCATCTCACTCTCTTTGAATCTTCTTTATCATGCTAGGATTAGCAGGAAAAAGCAAAAAATTTCAGAATTGCACCTTGCAATGTGGAGATATTACTGTTTGTGCATTTACAATATTCATTGATTTTTGCCATTGAAAAACATGTTTTTCATATACCAGAAATGTTTGAAGCTAATGACTGAATGAAAGGAGCTGGCATCTCACTCTCTTTGAATCTTCTTTATCATGCTAGGATTAACAGGAAAAAGCTAAAAATTTCAGAATTGCAACGTGCAATGTGGAGATATTACTGTTTGTGCATTTACAATATTCATTGATTTTTGCCATTGAAAAACATGTTTTTCATATACCAGAAATGTTTGAAGCTACTGACTGAATGAAAGGAGCTGGCATCTCTCTTTGAATCTTCTTTATCATGCTAGGATTAACAGGAAAAAGCTAAAAATTTCAGAATTGCACCGTGCAATGTGGAGATATTACTCTTTGTGCATTTACAATATTCATTGATTTTTGCCATTGAAAAACATGTTTTTCATATACCAGAAATGTTTGAAGCTACTGACTGAATGAAAGGAGCTGGCATCTCTCTTTGAATCTTCTTTATCATGCTAGGATTAACAGGAAAAAGCTAAAAATTTCAGAATTGCACCGTGCAATGTGGAGATATTACTGTTTGTGCATTTACAATATTCATTGATTTTTGCCATTGAAAAACATGTTTTTCATATACCAGAAATGTTTGAAGCTAGTGACTGAATGAAAGGAGCTGGCATCTCACTCTCTTTGAATCTTCTTTATCATGCTAGGATTAACAGGAAAAAGCAAAAAATTTCAGAATTGCACCTTGCAATGTGGAGATATTACTGTTTGTGCATTTACAATATTCATTGATTTTTGCCATTGAAAAACATGTTTTTCATATACCAGAAATGTTTGAAGCTACTGATTGAATGAAAGGAGCTGGCATCTCACTCTCTTTGAATCTTTATCATGCTAGGATTAACAGGAAAAAGCTAAAAATTTCAGAATTGCACCGTGCAATGTGGAGATATTACTGTTTGTGCATTTACAATATTCATTGATTTTTGCCATTGAAAAACATGTTTTTCATATACCAGAAATGTTTGAAGCTACTGACTGAATGAAAGGAGCTGGCATCTCACTCTCTTTGAATCTTCTTTATCATGCTAGGATTAGCAGGAAAAAGCAAAAAATTTCAGAATTGCACCTTGCAATGTGGAGATATTACTGTTTGTGCATTTACAATATTCATTGATTTTTGCCATTGAAAAACATGTTTTTCATATACCAGAAATGTTTGAAGCTACTGACTGAATGAAAGGAGCTGGCATCTCACTCTCTTTGAATCTTCTTTATCATGCTAGGATTAACAGGAAAAAGCTAAAAATTTCAGAATTGCACCGTGCAATGTGGAGATATTACTGTTTGTGCATTTACAATATTCATTGATTTTTGCCATTGAAAAACATGTTTTTCATATACCAGAAATGTTTGAAGCTACTGACTGAATGAAAGGAGCTGGCATCTCACTCTCTTTGAATCTTCTTTATCATGCTAGGATTAGCAGGAAAAAGCAAAAAATTTCAGAATTGCACCTTGCAATGTGGAGATATTACTGTTTGTGCATTTACAATATTCATTGATTTTTGCCATTGAAAAACGTTTTTCATATACCAGAAATGTTTGAAGCTACTGACTGAATGAAAGGAGCTGGCATCTCACTCTCTTTGAATCTTCTTTATCATGCTAGGATTAACAGGAAAAAGCAAAAAATTTCAGAATTGCACCTTGCAATGTGGAGATATTACTGTTTGTGCATTTACAATATTCATTGATTTTTGCCATTGAAAAACATGTTTTTCATATACCAGAAATGTTTGAAGCTACTGACTGAATGAAAGGAGCTGGCATCTCACTCTCTTTGAATCTTCTTTATCATGCTAGGATTAACAGGAAAAAGCTAAAAATTTCAGAATTGCACCGTGCAATGTGGAGATATTACTGTTTGTGCATTTACAATATTCATTGATTTTTGCCATTGAAAAACATGTTTTTCATATACCAGAAATGTTTGAAGCTACTGACTGAATGAAAGGAGCTGGCATCTCACTCTCTTTGAATCTTCTTTATCATGCTAGGATTAGCAGGAAAAAGCAAAAAATTTCAGAATTGCACCTTGCAATGTGGAGATATTACTGTTTGTGCATTTACAATATTCATTGATTTTTGCCATTGAAAAACATGTTTTTCATATACCAGAAATGTTTGAAGCTACTGACTGAATGAAAGGAGCTGGGATCTCACTCTCTTTGAATCTTCTTTATCATGCTAGGATTAACAGGAAAAAGCTAAAAATTTCAGAATTGCACCGTGCAATGTGGAGATATTACTGTTTGTGCATTTACAATATTCATTGATTTTTGCCATTGAAAAACATGTTTTTCATATACCAGAAATGTTTGAAGCTACTGACTGAATGAAAGGAGCTGGCATCTCACTCTCTTTGAATCTTCTTTATCATGCTAGGATTAGCAGGAAAAAGCAAAAAATTTCAGAATTGCACCTTGCAATGTGGAGATATTACTGTTTGTGCATTTACAATATTCATTGATTTTTGCCATTGAAAAACATGTTTTTCATATACCAGAAATGTTTGAAGCTACTGACTGAATGAAAGGAGCTGGCATCTCACTCTCTTTGAATCTTCTTTATCATGCTAGGATTAACAGGAAAAAGCAAAAAATTTCAGAATTGCACCTTGCAATGTGGAGATATTACTGTTTGTGCATTTACAATATTCATTGATTTTTGCCATTGAAAAACATGTTTTTCATATACCAGAAATGTTTGAAGCTACTGACTGAATGAAAGGAGCTGGCATCTCACTCTCTTTGAATCTTCTTTATCATGCTAGGATTAGCAGGAAAAAGCAAAAAATTTCAGAATTGCACCTTGCAATGTGGAGATATTACTGTTTGTGCATTTACAATATTCATTGATTTTTGCCATTGAAAAACATGTTTTTCATATACCAGAAATGTTTGAAGCTACTGACTGAATGAAAGGAGCTGGCATCTCACTCTCTTTGAATCTTCTTTATCATGCTAGGATTAGCAGGAAAAAGCAAAAAATTTCAGAATTGCACCGTGCAATGTGGAGATATTACTGTTTGTGCATTTACAAAATTCATTGATTTTTGCCATTGAAAAACATGTTTTTCATATACCAGAAATGTTTGAAGCTACTGACTGAATGAAAGGAGCTGGCATCTCACTCTCTTTGAATCTTCTTTATCATGCTAGGATTAACAGGAAAAAGCTAAAAATTTCAGAATTGCACCGTGCAATGTGGAGATATTACTGTTTGTGCATTTACAATATTCATTGATTTTTGCCATTGAAAAACATGTTTTTCATATACCAGAAATGTTTGAAGCTACTGACTGAATGAAAGGAGCTGGCATCTCACTCTCTTTGAATCTTCTTTATCATGCTAGGATTAGCAGGAAAAAGCAAAAAATTTCAGAATTGCACCTTGCAATGTGGAGATATTACTGTTTGTGCATTTACAATATTCATTGATTTTTGCCATTGAAAAACATGTTTTTCATATACCAGAAATGTTTGAAGCTACTGACTGAATGAAAGGAGCTGGCATCTCACTCTCTTTGAATCTTCTTTATCATGCTAGGATTAGCAGGAAAAAGCAAAAAATTTCAGAATTGCACCTTGCAATGTGGAGATATTACTGTTTGTGCATTTACAATATTCATTGATTTTTGCCATTGAAAAACATGTTTTTCATATACCAGAAATGTTTGAAGCTACTGACTGAATGAAAGGAGCTGGCATCTCACTCTCTTTGAATCTTCTTTATCATGCTAGGATTAACAGGAAAAAGCAAAAAATTTCAGAATTGCACCTTGCAATGTGGAGATATTACTGTTTGTGCATTTACAATATTCATTGATTTTTGCCATTGAAAAACATGTTTTTCATATACCAGAAATGTTTGAAGCTACTGACTGAATGAAAGGAGCTGGCATCTCACTCTCTTTGAATCTTCTTTATCATGCTAGGATTAACAGGAAAAAGCTAAAAATTTCAGAATTGCACCGTGCAATGTGGAGATATTACTGTTTGTGCATTTACAATATTCATTGATTTTTGCCATTGAAAAACATGTTTTTCATATACCAGAAATGTTTGAAGCTACTGACTGAATGAAAGGAGCTGGCATCTCACTCTCTTTGAATCTTCTTTATCATGCTAGGATTAGCAGGAAAAAGCAAAAAATTTCAGAATTGCACCTTGCAATGTGGAGATATTACTGTTTGTGCATTTACAATATTCATTGATTTTTGCCATTGAAAAACATGTTTTTCATATACCAGAAATGATTGAAGCTACTGACTGAATGAAAGGAGCTGGCATCTCACTCTCTTTGAATCTTCTTTATCATGCTAGGATTAACAGGAAAAAGCTAAAAATTTCAGAATTGCACCGTGCAATGTGGAGATATTACTGTTTGTGCATTTACAATATTCATTGATTTTTGCCATTGAAAAACATGTTTTTCATATACCAGAAATGTTTGAAGCTACTGACTGAATGAAAGGAGCTGGCATCTCACTCTCTTTAAATCTTCTTTATCATGCTAGGATTAACAGGAAAAAGCAAAAAATTTCAGAATTGCACCTTGCAATGTGGAGATATTACTGTTTGTGCATTTACAATATTCATTGATTTTTGCCATTGAAAAACATGTTTTTCATATACCAGAAATGTTTGAAGCTACTGACTGAATGAAAGGAGCTGGCATCTCACTCTCTTTGACTCTTCTTTATCATGCTAGGATTAACAGGAAAAAGCTAAAAATTTCAGAATTGCACCTTGCAATGTGGAGATATTACTGTTTGTGCATTTACAATATTCATTGATTTTTGCCATTGAAAAACATGTTTTTCATATACCAGAAATGTTTGAAGCTACTGACTGAATGAAAGGAGCTGGCATCTCACTCTCTTTGAATCTTCTTTATCATGCTAGGATTAACAGGAAAAAGCTAAAAATTTCAGAATTGCACCGTGCAATGTGGAGATATTACTGTTTGTGCATTTACAATATTCATTGATTTTTGCCATTGAAAAACATGTTTTTCATATACCAGAAATGTTTGAAGCTACTGACTGAATGAAAGGAGCTGACATCTCACTCTCTTTGAATCTTCTTTATCATGCTAGGATTAACAGGAAAAAGCAAAAAATTTCAGAATTGCACCTTGCAATGTGGAGATATTACTGTTTGTGCATTTACAATATTCATTGATTTTTGCCATTGAAAAACATGTTTTTCATATACCAGAAATGTTTGAAGCTACTGACTGAATGAAAGGAGCTGGCATCTCACTCTCTTTGAATCTTCTTTATCATGCTAGGATTAACAGGAAAAAGCTAAAAATTTCAGAATTGCACCGTGCAATGTGGAGATATTACTGTTTGTGCATTTACAATATTCATTGATTTTTGCCATTGAAAAACATGTTTTTCATATACCAGAAATGTTTGAAGCTACTGACTGAATGAAAGGAGCTGGCATCTCACTCTCTTTGAATCTTCTTTATCATGCTAGGATTAACAGGAAAAAGCAAAAAATTTCAGAATTGCACCTTGCAATGTGGAGATATTACTGTTTGTGCATTTACAATATTCATTGATTTTTTGCCATTGAAAAACATGTTTTTCATATACCAGAAATGTTTGAAGCTACTGACTGAATGAAAGGAGCTGGCATCTCACTCTCTTTGAATCTTCTTTATCATGCTAGGATTAACAGGAAAAAGCTAAAAATTTCAGAATTGCACCGTGCAATGTGGAGATATTACTGTTTGTGCATTTACAATATTCATTGATTTTTGCTATTGAAAAACATGTTTTTCATATACCAGAAATGTTTGAAGCTTCTGACTGAATGAAAGGAGCTGGCATCTCACTCTCTTTGAATCTTCTTTATCATGCTAGGATTAGCAGGAAAAAGCAAAAAATTTCAGAATTGCACCTTGCAATGTGGAGATATTACTGTTTGTGCATTTACAATATTCATTGATTTTTGCCATTGAAAAACATGTTTTTCATATACCAGAAATGTTTGAAGCTACTGACTGAATGAAAGGAGCTGGCATCTCACTCTCTTTGAATCTTCTTTATCATGCTAGGATTAACAGGAAAAAGCAAAAAATTTCAGAATTGCACCTTGCAATGTGGAGATATTACTGTTTGTGCATTTACAATATTCATTGATTTTTGCCATTGAAAAACATGTTTTTCATATACCAGAAATGTTTGAAGCTACTGACTGAATGAAAGGAGCTGGCATCTCACTCTCTTTGAATCTTCTTTATCATGCTAGGATTAACAGGAAAAAGCTAAAAATTTCAGAATTGCACCGTGCAATGTGGAGATATTACTGTTTGTGCATTTACAATATTCATTGATTTTTGCCATTGAAAAACATGTTTTTCATATACCAGAAATGTTTGAAGCTACTGACTGAATGAAAGGAGCTGGCATCTCACTCTCTTTGAATCTTCTTTATCATGCTAGGATTAACAGGAAAAAGCAAAAAATTTCAGAATTGCACCTTGCAATGTGGAGATATTACTGTTTGTGCATTTACAATATTCATTGATTTTTGCCATTGAAAAACATGTTTTTCATATACCAGAAATGTTTGAAGCTACTGACTGAATGAAAGGAGCTGGCATCTCACTCTCTTTGAATCTTCTTTATCATGCTAGGATTAACAGGAAAAAGCTAAAAATTTCAGAATTGCACCGTGCAATGTGGAGATATTACTGTTTGTGCATTTACAAATTTACAATATTCATTGATTTTTGCCATTGAAAAACATGTTTTTCATATACCAGAAATGTTTGAAGCTTCTGACTGAATGAAAGGAGCTGGCATCTCACTCTCTTTGAATCTTCTTTATCATGCTAGGATTAGCAGGAAAAAGCAAAAAATTTCAGAATTGCACCTTGCAATGTGGAGATATTACTGTTTGTGCATTTACAATATTCATTGATTTTTGCCATTGAAAAACATGTTTTTCATATACCAGAAATGTTTGAAGCTACTGACTGAATGAAAGGAGCTGGCATCTCACTCTCTTTGAATCTTCTTTATCATGCTAGGATTAGCAGGAAAAAGCAAAAAATTTCAGAATTGCACCTTGCAATGTGGAGATATTACTGTTTGTGCATTTACAATATTCATTGATTTTTGCCATTGAAAAACATGTTTTTCATATACCAGAAATGTTTGAAGCTACTGACTGAATGAAAGGAGCTGGCATCTCACTCTCTTTGAATCTTCTTTATCATGCTAGGATTAACAGGAAAAAGCTAAAAATTTCAGAATTGCACCGTGCAATGTGGAGATATTACTGTTTGTGCATTTACAATATTCATTGATTTTTGCCATTGAAAAACATGTTTTTCATATACCAGAAATGTTTGAAGCTACTGACTGAATGAAAGGAGCTGGCATCTCATTCTCTTTGAATCTTCTTTATCATGCTAGGATTAGCAGGAAAAAGCAAAAAATTTCAGAATTGCACCTTGCAATGTGGAGATATTACTGTTTGTGCATTTACAATATTCATTGATTTTTGCCATTGAAAAACATGTTTTTCATATACCAGAAATGTTTGAAGCTACTGACTGAATGAAAGGAGCTGGCATCTCACTCTCTTTGAATCTTCTTTATCATGCTAGGATTAACAGGAAAAAGCTAAAAATTTCAGAATTGCACCGTGCAATGTGGAGATATTACTGTTTGTGCATTTACAATATTCATTGATTTTTGCCATTGAAAAACATGTTTTTCATATACCAGAAATGTTTGAAGCTACTGACTGAATGAAAGGAGCTGGCATCTCACTCTCTTTGAATCTTCTTTATCATGCTAGGATTAGCAGGAAAAAGCAAAAAATTTCAGAATTGCACCTTGCAATGTGGAGATATTACTGTTTGTGCATTTACAATATTCATTGATTTTTGCCATTGAAAAACATGTTTTTCATATACCAGAAATGTTTGAAGCTACTGACTGAATGAAAGGAGCTGGCATCTCACTCTCTTTGAATCTTCTTTATCATGCTAGGATTAACAGGAAAAAGCTAAAAATTTCAGAATTGCACCGTGCAATGTGGAGATATTACTGTTTGTGCATTTACAATATTCATTGATTTTTGCCATTGAAAAACATGTTTTTCATATACCAGAAATGTTTGAAGCTACTGACTGAATGAAAGGAGCTGGCATCTCACTCTCTTTGAATCTTCTTTATCATGCTAGGATTAGCAGGAAAAAGCAAAAAATTTCAGAATTGCACCTTGCAATGTGGAGATATTACTGTTTGTGCATTTACAATATTCATTGATTTTTGCCATTGAAAAACATGTTTTTCAAATACCAGAAATGTTTGAAGCTACTGACTGAATGAAAGGAGCTGGCATCTCACTCTCTTTGAATCTTCTTTATCATGCTAGGATTAACAGGAAAAAGCAAAAAATTTCAGAATTGCACCTTGCAATGTGGAGATATTACTGTTTGTGCATTTACAATATTCATTGATTTTTGCCATTGAAAAACATGTTTTTCATATACCAGAAATGTTTGAAGCTACTGACTGAATGAAAGGAGCTGGCATCTCACTCTCTTTGAATCTTCTTTATCATGCTAGGATTAACAGGAAAAAGCTAAAAATTTCAGAATTGCACCGTGCAATGTGGAGATATTACTGTTTGTGCATTTACAATATTCATTGATTTTTGCCATTGAAAAACATGTTTTTCATATACCAGAAATGTTTGAAGCTACTGACTGAATGAAAGGAGCTGGCATCTCACTCTCTTTGAATCTTCTTTATCATGCTAGGATTAGCAGGAAAAAGCAAAAAATTTCAGAATTGCACCTTGCAATGTGGAGATATTACTGTTTGTGCATTTACAATATTCATTGATTTTTGCCATTGAAAAACATGTTTTTCATATACCAGAAATGTTTGAAGCTACTGACTGAATGAAAGGAGCTGGCATCTCACTCTCTTTGAATCTTCTTTATCATGCTAGGATTAACAGGAAAAAGCTAAAAATTTCAGAATTGCACCGTGCAATGTGGAGATATTACTGTTTGTGCATTTACAATATTCATTGATTTTTGCCATTGAAAAACATGTTTTTCATATACCAGAAATGTTTGAAGCTACTGACTGAATGAAAGGAGCTGGCATCTCACTCTCTTTGAATCTTCTTTATCATGCTAGGATTAGCAGGAAAAAGCAAAAAATTTCAGAATTGCACCTTGCAATGTGGAGATATTACTGTTTGTGCATTTACAATATTCATTGATTTTTGCCATTGAAAAACATGTTTTTCATATACCAGAAATGTTTGAAGCTACTGACTGAATGAAAGGAGCTGGCATCTCACTCTCTTTGAATCTTCTTTATCATGCTAGGATTAACAGGAAAAAGCAAAAAATTTCAGAATTGCACCTTGCAATGTGGAGATATTACTGTTTGTGCATTTACAATATTCATTGATTTTTGCCATTGAAAAACATGTTTTTCATATACCAGAAATGTTTGAAGCTACTGACTGAATGAAAGGAGCTGGCATCTCACTCTCTTTGAATCTTCTTTATCATGCTAGGATTAACAGGAAAAAGCTAAAAATTTCAAAATTGCACCGTGCAATGTGGAGATATTACTGTTTGTGCATTTACAATATTCATTGATTTTTGCCATTGAAAAACATGTTTTTCATATACCAGAAATGTTTGAAGCTACTGACTGAATGAAAGGAGCTGGCATCTCACTCTCTTTGAATCTTCTTTATCATGCTAGGATTAGCAGGAAAAAGCAAAAAATTTCAGAATTGCACCTTGCAATGTGGAGATATTACTGTTTGTGCATTTACAATATTCATTGATTTTTGCCATTGAAAAACATGTTTTTCATATACCAGAAATGTTTGAAGCTACTGACTGAATGAAAGGAGCTGGCATCTCACTCTCTTTGAATCTTCTTTATCATGCTAGGATTAACAGGAAAAAGCTAAAAATTTCAGAATTGCACCGTGCAATGTGGAGATATTACTGTTTGTGCATTTACAATATTCATTGATTTTTGCCATTGAAAAACATGTTTTTCATATACCAGAAATGTTTGAAGCTACTGACTGAATGAAAGGAGCTGGCATCTCACTCTCTTTGAATCTTCTTTATCATGCTAGGATTAACAGGAAAAAGCAAAAAATTTCAGAATTGCACCTTGCAATGTGGAGATATTACTGTTTGTGCATTTACAATATTCATTGATTTTTGCCATTGAAAAACATGTTTTTCATATACCAGAAATGTTTGAAGCTACTGACTGAATGAAAGGAGCTGGCATCTCACTCTCTTTGAATCTTCTTTATCATGCTAGGATTAACAGGAAAAAGCTAAAAAATTTCAGAATTGCACCGTGCAATGTGGAGATATTACTGTTTGTGCATTTACAATATTCATTGATTTTTGCCATTGAAAAACATGTTTTTCATATACCAGAAATGTTTGAAGCTAATGACTGAATGAAAGGAGCTGGCATCTCACTCTCTTTGAATCTTCTTTATCATGCTAGGATTAACAGGAAAAAGCTAAAAATTTCAGAATTGCACCGTGCAATGTGGAGATATTACTGTTTGTGCATTTACAATATTCATTGATTTTTGCCATTGAAAAACATGTTTTTCATATACCAGAAATGTTTGAAGCTACTGACTGAATGAAAGGAGCTGGCATCTCACTCTCTTTGAATCTTCTTTATCATGCTAGGATTAACAGGACAAAGCTAAAAATTTCAGAATTGCACCGTGCAATGTGGAGATATTACTGTTTGTGCATTTACAATATTCATTGATTTTTGCCATTGAAAAACATGTTTTTCATATACCAGAAATGTTTGAAGCTACTGACTGAATGAAAGGAGCTGGCATCTCACTCTCTTTGAATCTTCTTTATCATGCTAGGATTAGCAGGAAAAAGCAAAAAATTTCAGAATTGCACCTTGCAATGTGGAGATATTACTGTTTGTGCATTTACAATATTCATTGATTTTTGCCATTGAAAAACATGTTTTTCATATACCAGAAATGTTTGAAGCTACTGACTGAATGAAAGGAGCTGGCATCTCACTCTCTTTGAATCTTCTTTATCATGCTAGGATTAGCAGGAAAAAGCAAAAAATTTCAGAATTGCACCTTGCAATGTGGAGATATTACTGTTTGTGCATTTACAATATTCATTGATTTTTGCCATTGAAAAACATGTTTTTCATATACCAGAAATGTTTGAAGCTACTGACTGAATGAAAGGAGCTGGCATCTCACTCTCTTTGAATCTTCTTTATCATGCTAGGATTAACAGGAAAAAGCAAAAAATTTCAGAATTGCACCTTGCAATGTGGAGATATTACTGTTTGTGCATTTACAATATTCATTGATTTTTGCCATTGAAAAACATGTTTTTCATATACCAGAAATGTTTGAAGCTACTGACTGAATGAAAGGAGCTGGCATCTCACTCTCTTTGAATCTTCTTTATCATGCTAGGATTAACAGGAAAAAGCTAAAAATTTCAGAATTGCACCGTGCAATGTGGAGATATTACTGTTTGTGCATTTACAATATTCATTGATTTTTGCCATTGAAAAACATGTTTTTCATATACCAGAAATGTTTGAAGCTACTGACTGAATGAAAGGAGCTGGCATCTCACTCTCTTTGAATCTTCTTTATCATGCTAGGATTAGCAGGAAAAAGCAAAAAATTTCAGAATTGCACCTTGCAATGTGGAGATATTACTGTTTGTGCATTTACAATATTCATTGATTTTTGCCATTGAAAAACATGTTTTTCATATACCAGAAATGTTTGAAGCTACTGACTGAATGAAAGGAGCTGGCATCTCACTCTCTTTGAATCTTCTTTATCATGCTAGGATTAACAGGAAAAAGCTAAAAATTTCAGAATTGCACCGTGCAATGTGGAGATATTACTGTTTGTGCATTTACAATATTCATTGATTTTTGCCATTGAAAAACATGTTTTTCATATACCAGAAATGTTTGAAGCTTCTGACTGAATGAAAGGAGCTGGCATCTCACTCTCTTTGAATCTTCTTTATCATGCTAGGATTAACAGGAAAAAGCTAAAAATTTCAGAATTGCACCGTGCAATGTGGAGATATTACTGTTTGTGCATTTACAATATTCATTGATTTTTGCCATTGAAAAACATGTTTTTCATATACCAGAAATGTTTGAAGCTACTGACTGAATGAAAGGAGCTGGCATCTCACTCTCTTTGAATCTTCTTTATCATGCTAGGATTAGCAGGAAAAAGCAAAAAATTTCAGAATTGCACCTTGCAATGTGGAGATATTACTGTTTGTGCATTTACAATATTCATTGATTTTTGCCATTGAAAAACATGTTTTTCATATACCAGAAATGTTTGAAGCTACTGACTGAATGAAAGGAGCTGGCATCTCACTCTCTTTGAATCTTCTTTATCATGCTAGGATTAACAGGAAAAAGCTAAAAATTTCAGAATTGCACCGTGCAATGTGGAGATATTACTGTTTGTGCATTTACAATATTCATTGATTTTTGCCATTGAAAAACATGTTTTTCATATACCAGAAATGTTTGAAGCTACTGACTGAATGAAAGGAGCTGGCATCTCACTCTCTTTGAATCTTCTTTATCATGCTAGGATTAGCAGGAAAAAGCAAAAAATTTCAGAATTGCACCTTGCAATGTGGAGATATTACTGTTTGTGCATTTACAATATTCATTGATTTTTGCCATTGAAAAACATGTTTTTCATATACCAGAAATGTTTGAAGCTACTGACTGAATGAAAGGAGCTGGCATCTCACTCTCTTTGAATCTTCTTTATCATGCTAGGATTAACAGGAAAAAGCAAAAAATTTCAGAATTGCACCTTGCAATGTGGAGATATTACTGTTTGTGCATTTACAATATTCATTGATTTTTGCCATTGAAAAACATGTTTTTCATATACCAGAAATGTTTGAAGCTACTGACTGAATGAAAGGAGCTGGCATCTCACTCTCTTTGAATCTTCTTTATCATGCTAGGATTAACAGGAAAAAGCTAAAAATTTCAGAATTGCACCGTGCAATGTGGAGATATTACTGTTTGTGCATTTACAATATTCATTGATTTTTGCCATTGAAAAACATGTTTTTCATATACCAGAAATGTTTGAAGCTTCTGACTGAATGAAAGGAGCTGGCATCTCACTCTCTTTGAATCTTCTTTATCATGCTAGGATTAGCAGGAAAAAGCAAAAAATTTCAGAATTGCACCTTGCAATGTGGAGATATTACTGTTTGTGCATTTACAATATTCATTGATTTTTGCCATTGAAAAACATGTTTTTCATATACCAGAAATGTTTGAATCTACTGACTGAATGAAAGGAGCTGGCATCTCACTCTCTTTGAATCTTTATCATGCTAGGATTAGCAGGAAAAAGCAAAAAATTTCAGAATTGCACCTTGCAATGTGGAGATATTACTGTTTGTGCATTTACAATATTCATTGATTTTTGCCATTGAAAAACATGTTTTTCATATAACAGAAATGTTTGAAGCTACTGACTGAATGAAAGGAGCTGGCATCTCACTCTCTTTGAATCTTCTTTATCATGCTAGGATTAACAGGAAAAAGCTAAAAATTTCAGAATTGCACCGTGCAATGTGGAGATATTACTGTTTGTGCATTTACAATATTCATTGATTTTTGCCATTGAAAAACATGTTTTTCATATACCAGAAATGTTTGAAGCTACTGACTGAATGAAAGGAGCTGGCATCTCACTCTCTTTGAATCTTCTTTATCATGCTAGGATTAGCAGGAAAAAGCAAAAAATTTCAGAATTGCACCTTGCAATGTGGAGATATTACTGTTTGTGCATTTACAATATTCATTGATTTTTGCCATTGAAAAACATGTTTTTCATATACCAGAAATGTTTGAAGCTACTGACTGAATGAAAGGAGCTGGCATCTCACTCTCTTTGAATCTTCTTTATCATGCTAGGATTAACAGGAAAAAGCTAAAAATTTCAGAATTGCACCGTGCAATGTGGAGATATTACTGTTTGTGCATTTACAATATTCATTGATTTTTGCCATTGAAAAACATGTTTTTCATATACCAGAAATGTTTGAAGCTACTGACTGAATGAAAGGAGCTGGCATCTCACTCTCTTTGAATCTTCTTTATCATGCTAGGATTAGCAGGAAAAAGCAAAAAATTTCAGAATTGCACCTTGCAATGTGGAGATATTACTGTTTGTGCATTTACAATATTCATTGATTTTTGCCATTGAAAAACATGTTTTTCATATACCAGAAATGTATGAAGCTACTGACTGAATGAAAGGAGCTGGCATCTCACTCTCTTTGAATCTTCTTTATCATGCTAGGATTAACAGGAAAAAGCTAAAAATTTCAGAATTGCACCGTGCAATGTGGAGATATTACTGTTTGTGCATTTACAATATTCATTGATTTTTGCCATTGAAAAACATGTTTTTCATATACCAGAAATGTTTGAAGCTACTGACTGAATGAAAGGAGCTGGCATCTCACTCTCTTTGAATCTTCTTTATCATGCTAGGATTAGCAGGAAAAAGCAAAAAATTTCAGAATTGCACCTTGCAATGTGGAGATATTACTGTTTGTGCATTTACAATATTCATTGATTTTTGCCATTGAAAAACATGTTTTTCATATACCAGAAATGTTTGAAGCTACTGACTGAATGAAAGGAGCTGGCATCTCACTCTCTTTGAATCTTCTTTATCATGCTAGGATTAACAGGAAAAAGCAAAAAATTTCAGAATTGCACCTTGCAATGTGGAGATATTACTGTTTGTGCATTTACAATATTCATTGATTTTTGCCATTGAAAAACATGTTTTTCATATACCAGAAATGTTTGAAGCTACTGACTGAATGAAAGGAGCTGGCATCTCACTCTCTTTGAATCTTCTTTATCATGCTAGGATTAACAGGAAAAAGCTAAAAATTTCAGAATTGCACCGTGCAATGTGGAGATATTACTGTTTGTGCATTTACAATATTCATTGATTTTTGCCATTGAAAAACGTTTTTCATATACCAGAAATGTTTGAAGCTACTGACTGAATGAAAGGAGCTGGCATCTCACTCTCTTTGAATCTTCTTTATCATGCTAGGATTAGCAGGAAAAAGCAAAAAATTTCAGAATTGCACCTTGCAATGTGGAGATATTACTGTTTGTGCATTTACAATATTCATTAATTTTTGCCATTAAAAAACATGTTTTTCATATACCAGAAATGTTTGAAGCTACTGACTGAATGAAAGGAGCTGGCATCTCACTCTCTTTGAATCTTCTTTATCATGCTAGGATTAACAGGAAAAAGCTAAAAATTTCAGAATTGCACCGTGCAATGTGGAGATATTACTGTTTGTGCATTTACAATATTCATTGATTTTTGCCATTGAAAAACATGTTTTTCATATACCAGAAATGTTTGAAGCTACTGACTGAATGAAAGGAGCTGGCATCTCACTCTCTTTGAATCTTCTTTATCATGCTAGGATTAGCAGGAAAAAGCAAAAAATTTCAGAATTGCACCTTGCAATGTGGAGATATTACTGTTTGTGCATTTACAATATTCATTGATTTTTGCCATTGAAAAACATGTTTTTCATATACCAGAAATGTTTGAAGCTACTGACTGAATGAAAGGAGCTGGCATCTCACTCTCTTTGAATCTTCTTTATCATGCTAGGATTAACAGGAAAAAGCTAAAAATTTCAGAATTGCACCGTGCAATGTGGAGATATTACTGTTTGTGCATTTACAATATTCATTGATTTTTGCCATTGAAAAACATGTTTTTCATATACCAGAAATGTTTGAAGCTACTGACTGAATGAAAGGAGCTGGCATCTCACTCTCTTTGAATCTTCTTTATCATGCTAGGATTAGCAGGAAAAAGCAAAAAATTTCAGAATTGCACCTTGCAATGTGGAGATATTACTGTTTGTGCATTTACAATATTCATTGATTTTTGCCATTAAAAAACATGTTTTTCATATACCAGAAATGTTTGAAGCTACTGACTGAATGAAAGGAGCTGGCATCTCACTCTCTTTGAATCTTCTTTATCATGCTAGGATTAACAGGAAAAAGCTAAAAATTTCAGAATTGCACCGTGCAATGTGGAGATATTACTGTTTGTGCATTTACAATATTCATTGATTTTTGCCATTGAAAAACATGTTTTTCATATACCAGAAATGTTTGAAGCTACTGACTGAATGAAAGGAGCTGGCATCTCACTCTCTTTGAATCTTCTTTATCATGCTAGGATTAGCAGGAAAAAGCAAAAAATTTCAGAATTGCACCTTGCAATGTGGAGATATTACTGTTTGTGCATTTACAATATTCATTGATTTTTGCCATTGAAAAACATGTTTTTCATATACCAGAAATGTTTGAAGCTACTGATTGAATGAAAGGAGCTGGCATCTCACTCTCTTTGAATCTTCTTTATCATGCTAGGATTAACAGGAAAAAGCTAAAAATTTCAGAATTGCACCGTGCAATGTGGAAATATTACTGTTTGTGCATTTACAATATTCATTGATTTTTGCCATTGAAAAACATGTTTTTCATATACCAGAAATGTTTGAAGCTACTGACTGAATGAAAGGAGCTGGCATCTCACTCTCTTTGAATCTTCTTTATCATGCTAGGATTAGCAGGAAAAAGCAAAAAATTTCAGAATTGCACCTTGCAATGTGGAGATATTACTGTTTGTGCATTTACAATATTCATTGATTTTTGCCATTGAAAAACATGTTTTTCATATACCAGAAATGTTTGAAGCTACTGACTGAATGAAAGGAGCTGGCATCTCACTCTCTTTGAATCTTCTTTATCATGCTAGGATTAACAGGAAAAAGCAAAAAATTTCAGAATTGCACCTTGCAATGTGGAGATATTACTGTTTGTGCATTTACAATATTCATTGATTTTTGCCATTGAAAAACATGTTTTTCATATACCAGAAATGTTTGAAGCTACTGACTGAATGAAAGGAGCTGGCATCTCACTCTCTTTGAATCTTCTTTATCATGCTAGGATTAACAGGAAAAAGCTAAAAATTTCAGAATTGCACCGTGCAATGTGGAGATATTACTGTTTGTGCATTTACAATATTCATTGATTTTTGCCATTGAAAAACATGTTTTTCATATACCAGAAATGTTTGAAGCTACTGACTGAATGAAAGGAGCTGGCATCTCACTCTCTTTGAATCTTCTTTATCATGCTAGGATTAGCAGGAAAAAGCAAAAAATTTCAGAATTGCACCTTGCAATGTGGAGATATTACTGTTTGTGCATTTACAATATTCATTGATTTTTGCCATTGAAAAACATGTTTTTCATATACCAGAAATGTTTGAAGCTACTGACTGAATGAAAGGAGCTGGCATCTCACTCTCTTTGAATCTTCTTTATCATGCTAGGATTAACAGGAAAAAGCTAAAAATTTCAGAATTGCACCGTGCAATGTGGAGATATTACTGTTTGTGCATTTACAATATTCATTGATTTTTGCCATTGAAAAACATGTTTTTCATATACCAGAAATGTTTGAAGCTACTGACTGAATGAAAGGAGCTGGCATCTCACTCTCTTTGAATATTCTTTATCATGCTAGGATTAGCAGGAAAAAGCAAAAAATTTCAGAATTGCACCTTGCAATGTGGAGATATTACTGTTTGTGCATTTACAATATTCATTGATTTTTGCCATTGAAAAACATGTTTTTCATATACCAGAAATGTTTGAAGCTACTGACTGAATGAAAGGAGCTGGCATCTCACTCTCTTTGAATCTTCTTTATCATGCTAGGATTAACAGGAAAAAGCTAAAAATTTCAGAATTGCACCGTGCAATGTGGAGATATTACTGTTTGTGCATTTACAATATTCATTGATTTTTGCCATTGAAAAACATGTTTTTCATATACCAGAAATGTTTGAAGCTACTGACTGAATGAAAGGAGCTGGCATCTCACTCTCTTTGAATCTTCTTTATCATGCTAGGATTAGCAGGAAAAAGCAAAAAATTTCAGAATTGCACCTTGCAATGTGGAGATATTACTGTTTGTGCATTTACAATATTCATTGATTTTTGCCATTGAAAAACATGTTTTTCATATACCAGAAATGTTTGAAGCTACTGACTGAATGAAAGGAGCTGGCATCTCACTCTCTTTGAATCTTCTTTATCATGCTAGGATTAACAGGAAAAAGCAAAAAATTTCAGAATTGCACCTTGCAATGTGGAGATATTACTGTTTGTGCATTTACAATATTCATTGATTTTTGCCATTGAAAAACATGTTTTTCATATACCAGAAATGTTTGAAGCTACTGACTGAATGAAAGGAGCTGGCATCTCACTCTCTTTGAATCTTCTTTATCATGCTAGGATTAACAGGAAAAAGCTAAAAATTTCAGAATTGCACCGTGCAATGTGGAGATATTACTGTTTGTGCATTTACAATATTCATTGATTTTTGCCATTGAAAAACATGTTTTTCATATACCAGAAATGTTTGAAGCTACTGACTGAATGAAAGGAGCTGGCATCTCACTCTCTTTGAATCTTCTTTATCATGCTAGGATTAGCAGGAAAAAGCAAAAAATTTCAGAATTGCACCTTGCAATGTGGAGATATTACTGTTTGTGCATTTACAATATTCATTGATTTTTGCCATTGAAAAACATGTTTTTCATATACCAGAAATGTTTGAAGCTACTGACTGAATGAAAGGAGCTGGCATCTCACTCTCTTTGAATCTTCTTTATCATGCTAGGATTAACAGGAAAAAGCTAAAAATTTCAGAATTGCACCGTGCAATGTGGAGATATTACTGTTTGTGCATTTACAATATTCATTGATTTTTGCCATTGAAAAACATGTTTTTCATATACCAGAAATGTTTGAAGCTACTGACTGAATGAAAGGAGCTGGCATCTCACTCTCTTTGAATCTTCTTTATCATGCTAGGATTAGCAGGAAAAAGCAAAAAATTTCAGAATTGCACCTTGCAATGTGGAGATATTACTGTTTGTGCATTTACAATATTCATTGATTTTTGCCATTGAAAAACATGTTTTTCATATACCAGAAATGTTTGAAGCTACTGACTGAATGAAAGGAGCTGGCATCTCACTCTCTTTGAATCTTCTTTATCATGCTAGGATTAACAGGAAAAAGCAAAAAATTTCAGAATTGCACCTTGCAATGTGGAGATATTACTGTTTGTGCATTTACAATATTCATTGATTTTTGCCATTGAAAAACATGTTTTTCATATACCAGAAATGTTTGAAGCTACTGACTGAATGAAAGGAGCTGGCATCTCACTCTCTTTGAATCTTCTTTATCATGCTAGGATTAACAGGAAAAAGCTAAAAATTTCAGAATTGCACCGTGCAATGTGGAGATATTACTGTTTGTGCATTTACAATATTCATTGATTTTTGCCATTGAAAAACATGTTTTTCATATACCAGAAATGTTTGAAGCTACTGACTGAATGAAAGGAGCTGGCATCTCACTCTCTTTGAATCTTCTTTATCATGCTAGGATTAACAGGAAAAAGCTAAAAATTTCAGAATTGCACCGTGCAATGTGGAGATATTACTGTTTGTGCATTTACAATATTCATTGATTTTTGCCATTGAAAAACATGTTTTTCATATACCAGAAATGTTTGAAGCTACTGACTGAATGAAAGGAGCTGGCATCTCACTCTCTTTGAATCTTCTTTATCATGCTAGGATTAGCAGGAAAAAGCAAAAAATTTCAGAATTGCACCTTGCAATGTGGAGATATTACTGTTTGTGCATTTACAATATTCATTGATTTTTGCCATTGAAAAACATGTTTTTCATATACCAGAAATGTTTGAAGCTACTGACTGAATG
>NW_027369589.1:0-41544 GCF_046119375.1 Phyllobates terribilis | reverse complement strand
CATCTCACTCTCTTTGAATCTTCTTTATCATGCTAGGATTAGCAGGAAAAAGCAAAAAATTTCAGAATTGCACCTTGCAATGTGGAGATATTACTGTTTGTGCATTTACAATATTCATTGATTTTTGCCATTGAAAAACATGTTTTTCATATACCAGAAATGTTTGAAGCTACTGACTGAATGAAGGAGCTGGCATCTCACTCTCTTTGAATCTTCTTTATCATGCTAGGATTAACAGGAAAAAGCTAAAAATTTCAGAATTGCACCGTGCAATGTGGAGATATTACTGTTTGTGCATTTACAATATTCATTGATTTTTGCCATTGAAAAACATGTTTTTCATATACCAGAAATGTTTGAAGCTACTGACTGAATGAAAGGAGCTGGCATCTCACTCTCTTTGAATCTTCTTTATCATGCTAGGATTAGCAGGAAAAAGCAAAAAATTTCAGAATTGCACCTTGCAATGTGGAGATATTACTGTTTGTGCATTTACAATATTCATTGATTTTTGCCATTGAAAAACATGTTTTTCATATACCAGAAATGTTTGAAGCTACTGACTGAATGAAAGGAGCTGGCATCTCACTCTCTTTGAATCTTCTTTATCATGCTAGGATTAACAGGAAAAAGCAAAAAATTTCAGAATTGCACCTTGCAATGTGGAGATATTACTGTTTGTGCATTTACAATATTCATTGATTTTTGCCATTGAAAAACATGTTTTTCATATACCAGAAATGTTTGAAGCTACTGACTGAATGAAAGGAGCTGGCATCTCACTCTCTTTGAATCTTCTTTATCATGCTAGGATTAACAGGAAAAAGCTAAAAATTTCAGAATTGCACCGTGCAATGTGGAGATATTACTGTTTGTGCATTTACAATATTCATTGATTTTTGCCATTGAAAAACATGTTTTTCATATACCAGAAATGTTTGAAGCTACTGACTGAATGAAAGGAGCTGGCATCTCACTCTCTTTGAATCTTCTTTATCATGCTAGGATTAGCAGGAAAAAGCAAAAATTTCAGAATTGCACCTTGCAATGTGGAGATATTACTGTTTGTGCATTTACAATATTCATTGATTTTTGCCATTGAAAAACATGTTTTTCATATACCAGAAATGTTTGAAGCTACTGACTGAATGAAAGGAGCTGGCATCTCACTCTCTTTGAATCTTCTTTATCATGCTAGGATTAACAGGAAAAAGCTAAAAATTTCAGAATTGCACCGTGCAATGTGGAGATATTACTGTTTGTGCATTTACAATATTCATTGATTTTTGCCATTGAAAAACATGTTTTTCATATACCAGAAGTGTTTGAAGCTACTGACTGAATGAAAGGAGCTGGCATCTCACTCTCTTTGAATCTTCTTTATCATGCTAGGATTAGCAGGAAAAAGCAAAAAATTTCAGAATTGCACCTTGCAATGTGGAGATATTACTGTTTGTGCATTTACAATATTCATTGATTTTTGCCATTGAAAAACGTTTTTCATATACCAGAAATGTTTGAAGCTACTGACTGAATGAAAGGAGCTGGCATCTCACTCTCTTTGAATCTTCTTTATCATGCTAGGATTAACAGGAAAAAGCAAAAAATTTCAGAATTGCACCTTGCAATGTGGAGATATTACTGTTTGTGCATTTACAATATTCATTGATTTTTGCCATTGAAAAACATGTTTTTCATATACCAGAAATGTTTGAAGCTACTGACTGAATGAAAGGAGCTGGCATCTCACTCTCTTTGAATCTTCTTTATCATGCTAGGATTAACAGGAAAAAGCTAAAAATTTCAGAATTGCACCGTGCAATGTGGAGATATTACTGTTTGTGCATTTACAATATTCATTGATTTTTGCCATTGAAAAACATGTTTTTCATATACCAGAAATGTTTGAAGCTACTGACTGAATGAAAGGAGCTGGCATCTCACTCTCTTTGAATCTTTATCATGCTAGGATTAGCAGGAAAAAGCAAAAAATTTCAGAATTGCACCTTGCAATGTGGAGATATTACTGTTTGTGCATTTACAATATTCATTGATTTTTGCCATTGAAAAACATGTTTTTCATATACCAGAAATGTTTGAAGCTACTGACTGAATGAAAGGAGCTGGCATCTCACTCTCTTTGAATCTTCTTTATCATGCTAGGATTAGCAGGAAAAAGCAAAAAATTTCAGAATTGCACCTTGCAATGTGGAGATATTACTGTTTGTGCATTTACAATATTCATTGATTTTTGCCATTGAAAAACATGTTTTTCATATACCAGAAATGTTTGAAGCTACTGACTGAATGAAAGGAGCTGGCATCTCACTCTCTTTGAATCTTCTTTATCATGCTAGGATTAACAGGAAAAAGCTAAAAATTTCAGAATTGCACCGTGCAATGTGGAGATATTACTGTTTGTGCATTTACAATATTCATTGATTTTTGCCATTGAAAAACATGTTTTTCATATACCAGAAATGTTTGAAGCTACTGACTGAATGAAAGGAGCTGGCATCTCACTCTCTTTGAATCTTCTTTATCATGCTAGGATTAACAGGAAAAAGCTAAAAATTTCAGAATTGCACCGTGCAATGTGGAGATATTACTGTTTGTGCATTTACAATATTCATTGATTTTTGCCATTGAAAAACATGTTTTTCATATACCAGAAATGTTTGAAGCTACTGACTGAATGAAAGGAGCTGGCATCTCACTCTCTTTGAATCTTCTTTATCATGCTAGGATTAGCAGGAAAAAGCAAAAAATTTCAGAATTGCACCTTGCAATGTGGAGATATTACTGTTTGTGCATTTACAATATTCATTGATTTTTGCCATTGAAAAACATGTTTTTCATATACCAGAAATGTTTGAAGCTACTGACTGAATGAAAGGAGCTGGCATCTCACTCTCTTTGAATCTTCTTTATCATGCTAGGATTAACAGGAAAAAGCTAAAAATTTCAGAATTGCACCGTGCAATGTGGAGATATTAGTGTTTGTGCATTTACAATATTCATTGATTTTTGCCATTGAAAAACATGTTTTTCATATACCAGAAATGTTTGAAGCTACTGACTGAATGAAAGGAGCTGGCATCTCACTCTCTTTGAATCTTCTTTATCATGCTAGGATTAGCAGGAAAAAGCAAAAAATTTCAGAATTGCACCTTGCAATGTGGAGATATTACTGTTTGTGCATTTACAATATTCATTGATTTTTGCCATTGAAAAACATGTTTTTCATATACCAGAAATGTTTGAAGCTACTGACTGAATGAAAGGAGCTGGCATCTCACTCTCTTTGAATCTTCTTTATCATGCTAGGATTAACAGGAAAAAGCAAAAAATTTCAGAATTGCACCTTGCAATGTGGAGATATTACTGTTTGTGCATTTACAATATTCATTGATTTTTGCCATTGAAAAACATGTTTTTCATATACCAGAAATGTTTGAAGCTACTGACTGAATGAAAGGAGCTGGCATCTCACTCTCTTTGAATCTTCTTTATCATGCTAGGATTAACAGGAAAAAGCTAAAAATTTCAGAATTGCACCGTGCAATGTGGAGATATTACTGTTTGTGCATTTACAATATTCATTGATTTTTGCCATTGAAAAACATGTTTTTCATATACCAGAAATGTTTGAAGCTACTGACTGAATGAAAGGAGCTGGCATCTCACTCTCTTTGAATCTTCTTTATCATGCTAGGATTAGCAGGAAAAAGCAAAAAATTTCAGAATTGCACCTTGCAATGTGGAGATATTACTGTTTGTGCATTTACAATATTCATTGATTTTTGCCATTGAAAAACATGTTTTTCATATACCAGAAATGTTTGAAGCTACTGACTGAATGAAAGGAGCTGGCATCTCACTCTCTTTGAATCTTCTTTATCATGCTAGGATTAGCAGGAAAAAGCAAAAAATTTCAGAATTGCACCTTGCAATGTGGAGATATTACTGTTTGTGCATTTACAATATTCATTGATTTTTGCCATTGAAAAACATGTTTTTCATATACCAGAAATGTTTGAAGCTACTGACTGAATGAAAGGAGCTGGCATCTCACTCTCTTTGAATCTTCTTTATCATGCTAGGATTAACAGGAAAAAGCTAAAAATTTCAGAATTGCACCGTGCAATGTGGAGATATTACTGTTTGTGCATTTACAATATTCATTGATTTTTGCCATTGAAAAACATGTTTTTCATATACCAGAAATGTTTGAAGCTACTGACTGAATGAAAGGAGCTGGCATCTCACTCTCTTTGAATCTTCTTTATCATGCTAGGATTAGCAGGAAAAAGCAAAAAATTTCAGAATTGCACCTTGCAATGTGGAGATATTACTGTTTGTGCATTTACAATATTCATTGATTTTTGCCATTGAAAAACATGTTTTTCATATACCAGAAATGTTTGAAGCTACTGACTGAATGAAAGGAGCTGGCATCTCACTCTCTTTGAATCTTCTTTATCATGCTAGGATTAACAGGAAAAAGCAAAAAATTTCAGAATTGCACCTTGCAATGTGGAGATATTACTGTTTGTGCATTTACAATATTCATTGATTTTTGCCATTGAAAAACATGTTTTTCATATACCAGAAATGTTTGAAGCTACTGACTGAATGAAAGGAGCTGGCATCTCACTCTCTTTGAATCTTCTTTATCATGCTAGGATTAACAGGAAAAAGCTAAAAATTTCAGAATTGCACCGTGCAATGTGGAGATATTACTGTTTGTGCATTTACAATATTCATTGATTTTTGCATTGAAAAACATGTTTTTCATATACCAGAAATGTTTGAAGCTACTGACTGAATGAAAGGAGCTGGCATCTCACTCTCTTTGAATCTTCTTTATCATGCTAGGATTAGCAGGAAAAAGCAAAAAATTTCAGAATTGCACCTTGCAATGTGGAGATATTACTGTTTGTGCATTTACAATATTCATTGATTTTTGCCATTGAAAAACATGTTTTTCATATACCAGAAATGTTTGAAGCTACTGACTGAATGAAAGGAGCTGGCATCTCACTCTCTTTGAATCTTCTTTATCATGCTAGGATTAACAGGAAAAAGCAAAAAATTTCAGAATTGCACCTTGCAATGTGGAGATATTACTGTTTGTGCATTTACAATATTCATTGATTTTTGCCATTGAAAAACATGTTTTTCATATACCAGAAATGTTTGAAGCTACTGACTGAATGAAAGGAGCTGGCATCTCACTCTCTTTGAATCTTCTTTATCATGCTAGGATTAACAGGAAAAAGCTAAAAATTTCAGAATTGCACCGTGCAATGTGGAGATATTACTGTTTGTGCATTTACAATATTCATTGATTTTTGCCATTGAAAAACATGTTTTTCATATACCAGAAATGTTTGAAGCTACTGACTGAATGAAAGGAGCTGGCATCTCACTCTCTTTGAATCTTCTTTATCATGCTAGGATTAGCAGGAAAAAGCAAAAAATTTCAGAATTGCACCTTGCAATGTGGAGATATTACTGTTTGTGCATTTACAATATTCATTGATTTTTGCCATTGAAAAACATGTTTTTCATATACCAGAAATGTTTGAAGCTACTGACTGAATGAAAGGAGCTGGCATCTCACTCTCTTTGAATCTTCTTTATCATGCTAGGATTAACAGGAAAAAGCAAAAAATTTCAGAATTGCACCTTGCAATGTGGAGATATTACTGTTTGTGCATTTACAATATTCATTGATTTTTGCCATTGAAAAACATGTTTTTCATATACCAGAAATGTTTGAAGCTACTGACTGAATGAAAGGAGCTGGCATCTCACTCTCTTTGAATCTTCTTTATCATGCTAGGATTAACAGGAAAAAGCTAAAAATTTCAGAATTGCACCGTGCAATGTGGAGATATTACTGTTTGTGCATTTACAATATTCATTGATTTTTGCCATTGAAAAACATGTTTTTCATATACCAGAAATGTTTGAAGCTACTGACTGAATGAAAGGAGCTGGCATCTCACTCTCTTTGAATCTTCTTTATCATGCTAGGATTAGCAGGAAAAAGCAAAAAATTTCAGAATTGCACCTTGCAATGTGGAGATATTACTGTTTGTGCATTTACAATATTCATTGATTTTTGCCATTGAAAAACATGTTTTTCATATACCAGAAATGTTTGAAGCTACTGACTGAATGAAAGGAGCTGGCATCTCACTCTCTTTGAATCTTCTTTATCATGCTAGGATTAGCAGGAAAAAGCAAAAAATTTCAGAATTGCACCTTGCAATGTGGAGATATTACTGTTTGTGCATTTACAATATTCATTGATTTTTGCCATTGAAAAACATGTTTTTCATATACCAGAAATGTTTGAAGCTACTGACTGAATGAAAGGAGCTGGCATCTCACTCTCTTTGAATCTTCTTTATCATGCTAGGATTAACAGGAAAAAGCTAAAAATTTCAGAATTGCACCGTGCAATGTGGAGATATTACTGTTTGTGCATTTACAATATTCATTGATTTTTGCCATTGAAAAACATGTTTTTCATATACCAGAAATGTTTGAAGCTACTGACTGAATGAAAGGAGCTGGCATCTCACTCTCTTTGAATCTTCTTTATCATGCTAGGATTAGCAGGAAAAAGCAAAAAATTTCAGAATTGCACCTTGCAATGTGGAGATATTACTGTTTGTGCATTTACAATATTCATTGATTTTTGCCATTGAAAAACATGTTTTTCATATACCAGAAATGTTTGAAGCTACTGACTGAATGAAAGGAGCTGGCATCTCACTCTCTTTGAATCTTCTTTATCATGCTAGGATTAACAGGAAAAAGCTAAAAATTTCAGAATTGCACCGTGCAATGTGGAGATATTACTGTTTGTGCATTTACAATATTCATTGATTTTTGCCATTGAAAAACATGTTTTTCATATACCAGAAATGTTTGAAGCTACTGACTGAATGAAAGGAGCTGGCATCTCACTCTCTTTGAATCTTCTTTATCATGCTAGGATTAGCAGGAAAAAGCAAAAAATTTCAGAATTGCACCTTGCAATGTGGAGATATTACTGTTTGTGCATTTACAATATTCATTGATTTTTGCCATTGAAAAACATGTTTTTCATATACCAGAAATGTTTGAAGCTACTGACTGAATGAAAGGAGCTGGCATCTCACTCTCTTTGAATCTTCTTTATCATGCTAGGATTAACAGGAAAAAGCAAAAAATTTCAGAATTGCACCTTGCAATGTGGAGATATTACTGTTTGTGCATTTACAATATTCATTGATTTTTGCCATTGAAAAACATGTTTTTCATATACCAGAAATGTTTGAAGCTACTGACTGAATGAAAGGAGCTGGCATCTCACTCTCTTTGAATCTTCTTTATCATGCTAGGATTAACAGGAAAAAGCTAAAAATTTCAGAATTGCACCGTGCAATGTGGAGATATTACTGTTTGTGCATTTACAATATTCATTGATTTTTGCCATTGAAAAACATGTTTTTCATATACCAGAAATGTTTGAAGCTACTGACTGAATGAAAGGAGCTGGCATCTCACTCTCTTTGAATCTTCTTTATCATGCTAGGATTAGCAGGAAAAAGCAAAAAATTTCAGAATTGCACCTTGCAATGTGGAGATATTACTGTTTGTGCATTTACAATATTCATTGATTTTTGCCATTGAAAAACATGTTTTTCATATACCAGAAATGTTTGAAGCTACTGACTGAATGAAAGGAGCTGGCATCTCACTCTCTTTGAATCTTCTTTATCATGCTAGGATTAACAGGAAAAAGCTAAAAATTTCAGAATTGCACCGTGCAATGTGGAGATATTACTGTTTGTGCATTTACAATATTCATTGATTTTTGCCATTGAAAAACATGTTTTTCATATACCAGAAATGTTTGAAGCTACTGACTGAATGAAAGGAGCTGGCATCTCACTCTCTTTGAATCTTCTTTATCATGCTAGGATTAGCAGGAAAAAGCAAAAAATTTCAGAATTGCACCTTGCAATGTGGAGATATTACTGTTTGTGCATTTACAATATTCATTGATTTTTGCCATTGAAAAACATGTTTTTCATATACCAGAAATGTTTGAAGCTACTGACTGAATGAAAGGAGCTGGCATCTCACTCTCTTTGAATCTTCTTTATCATGCTAGGATTAACAGGAAAAAGCAAAAAATTTCAGAATTGCACCTTGCAATGTGGAGATATTACTGTTTGTGCATTTACAATATTCATTGTTTTTGCCATTGAAAAACATGTTTTTCATATACCAGAAATGTTTGAAGCTACTGACTGAATGAAAGGAGCTGGCATCTCACTCTCTTTGAATCTTCTTTATCATGCTAGGATTAACAGGAAAAAGCTAAAAATTTCAGAATTGCACCGTGCAATGTGGAGATATTACTGTTTGTGCATTTACAATATTCATTGATTTTTGCCATTGAAAAACATGTTTTTCATATACCAGAAATGTTTGAAGCTACTGACTGAATGAAAGGAGCTGGCATCTCACTCTCTTTGAATCTTCTTTATCATGCTAGGATTAGCAGGAAAAAGCAAAAAATTTCAGAATTGCACCTTGCAATGTGGAGATATTACTGTTTGTGCATTTACAATATTCATTGATTTTTGCCATTGAAAAACATGTTTTTCATATACCAGAAATGTTTGAAGCTACTGACTGAATGAAAGGAGCTGGCATCTCACTCTCTTTGAATCTTCTTTATCATGCTAGGATTAACAGGAAAAAGCTAAAAATTTCAGAATTGCACCGTGCAATGTGGAGATATTACTGTTTGTGCATTTACAATATTCATTGATTTTTGCCATTGAAAAACATGTTTTTCATATACCAGAAATGTTTGAAGCTACTGACTGAATGAAAGGAGCTGGCATCTCACTCTCTTTGAATCTTCTTTATCATGCTAGGATTAGCAGGAAAAAGCAAAAAATTTCAGAATTGCACCTTGCAATGTGGAGATATTACTGTTTGTGCATTTACAATATTCATTGATTTTTGCCATTGAAAAACATGTTTTTCATATACCAGAAATGTTTGAAGCTACTGACTGAATGAAAGGAGCTGGCATCTCACTCTCTTTGAATCTTCTTTATCATGCTAGGATTAACAGGAAAAAGCAAAAAATTTCAGAATTGCACCTTGCAATGTGGAGATATTACTGTTTGTGCATTTACAATATTCATTGATTTTTGCCATTGAAAAACATGTTTTTCATATACCAGAAATGTTTGAAGCTACTGACTGAATGAAAGGAGCTGGCATCTCACTCTCTTTGAATCTTCTTTATCATGCTAGGATTAACAGGAAAAAGCTAAAAATTTCAGAATTGCACCGTGCAATGTGGAGATATTACTGTTTGTGCATTTACAATATTCATTGATTTTTGCCATTGAAAAACATGTTTTTCATATACCAGAAATGTTTGAAGCTACTGACTGAATGAAAGGAGCTGGCATCTCACTCTCTTTGAATCTTCTTTATCATGCTAGGATTAACAGGAAAAAGCAAAAAATTTCAGAATTGCACCTTGCAATGTGGAGATATTACTGTTTGTGCATTTACAATATTCATTGATTTTTGCCATTGAAAAACATGTTTTTCATATACCAGAAATGTTTGAAGCTACTGACTGAATGAAAGGAGCTGGCATCTCACTCTCTTTGAATCTTCTTTATCATGCTAGGATTAACAGGAAAAAGCAAAAAATTTCAGAATTGCACCGTGCAATGTGGAGATATTACTGTTTGTGCATTTACAATATTCATTGATTTTTGCCATTGAAAAACATGTTTTTCATATACCAGAAATGTTTGAAGCTACTGACTGAATGAAAGGAGCTGGCATCTCACTCTCTTTGAATCTTCTTTATCATGCTAGGATTAGCAGGAAAAAGCAAAAAATTTCAGAATTGCACCTTGCAATGTGGAGATATTACTGTTTGTGCATTTACAATATTCATTGATTTTTGCCATTGAAAAACATGTTTTTCATATACCAGAAATGTTTGAAGCTACTGACTGAATGAAAGGAGCTGGCATCTCACTCTCTTTGAATCTTCTTTATCATGCTAGGATTAACAGGAAAAAGCTAAAAATTTCAGAATTGCACCGTGCAATGTGGAGATATTACTGTTTGTGCATTTACAATATTCATTGATTTTTGCCATTGAAAAACATGTTTTTCATATACCAGAAATGTTTGAAGCTACTGACTGAATGAAAGGAGCTGGCATCTCACTCTCTTTGAATCTTCTTTATCATGCTAGGATTAGCAGGAAAAAGCAAAAAATTTCAGAATTGCACCTTGCAATGTGGAGATATTACTGTTTGTGCATTTACAATATTCATTGATTTTTGCCATTGAAAAACGTTTTTCATATACCAGAAATGTTTGAAGCTACTGACTGAATGAAAGGAGCTGGCATCTCACTCTCTTTGAATCTTCTTTATCATGCTAGGATTAACAGGAAAAAGCAAAAAATTTCAGAATTGCACCTTGCAATGTGGAGATATTACTGTTTGTGCATTTACAATATTCATTGATTTTTGCCATTGAAAAACATGTTTTTCATATACCAGAAATGTTTGAAGCTACTGACTGAATGAAAGGAGCTGGCATCTCACTCTCTTTGAATCTTCTTTATCATGCTAGGATTAACAGGAAAAAGCTAAAAATTTCAGAATTGCACCGTGCAATGTGGAGATATTACTGTTTGTGCATTTACAATATTCATTGATTTTTGCCATTGAAAAACATGTTTTTCATATACCAGAAATGTTTGAAGCTACTGACTGAATGAAAGGAGCTGGCATCTCACTCTCTTTGAATCTTCTTTATCATGCTAGGATTAGCAGGAAAAAGCAAAAAATTTCAGAATTGCACCTTGCAATGTGGAGATATTACTGTTTGTGCATTTACAATATTCATTGATTTTTGCCATTGAAAAACATGTTTTTCATATTCCAGAAATGTTTGAAGCTACTGACTGAATGAAAGGAGCTGGCATCTCACTCTCTTTGAATCTTCTTTATCATGCTAGGATTAACAATAAAAAGCAAAAAATTTCAGAATTGCACCTTGCAATGTGGAGATATTACTGTTTGTGCATTTACAATATTCATTGATTTTTGCCATTGAAAAACATGTTTTTCATATACCAGAAATGTTTGAAGCTACTGACTGAATGAAAGGAGCTGGCATCTCACTCTCTTTGAATCTTCTTTATCATGCTAGGATTAACAGGAAAAAGCTAAAAAATTTCAGAATTGCACCGTGCAATGTGGAGATATTACTGTTTGTGCATTTACAATATTCATTGATTTTTGCCATTGAAAAACATGTTTTTCATATACCAGAAATGTTTGAAGCTACTGACTGAATGAAAGGAGCTGGCATCTCACTCTCTTTGAATCTTCTTTATCATGCTAGGATTAGCAGGAAAAAGCAAAAAATTTCAGAATTGCACCTTGCATTGTGGAGATATTACTGTTTGTGCATTTACAATATTCATTGATTTTTGCCATTGAAAAACCTTTATGTTTTTCATATACCAGAAATGTTTGAAGCTACTGACTGAATGAAAGGAGCTGGCATCTCACTCTCTTTGAATCTTCTTTATCATGCTAGGATTAGCAGGAAAAAGCAAAAAATTTCAGAATTGCACCTTGCAATGTGGAGATATTACTGTTTGTGCATTTACAATATTCATTGATTTTTGCCATTGAAAAACGTTTTTCATATACCAGAAATGTTTGAAGCTACTGACTGAATGAAAGGAGCTGGCATCTCACTCTCTTTGAATCTTCTTTATCATGCTAGGATTAACAGGAAAAAGCAAAAAATTTCAGAATTGCACCTTGCAATGTGGAGATATTACTGTTTGTGCATTTACAATATTCATTGATTTTTGCCATTGAAAAACATGTTTTTCATATACCAGAAATGTTTGAAGCTACTGACTGAATGAAAGGAGCTGGCATCTCACTCTCTTTGAATCTTCTTTATCATGCTAGGATTAACAGGAAAAAGCTAAAAATTTCAGAATTGCACCGTGCAATGTGGAGATATTACTGTTTGTGCATTTACAATATTCATTGATTTTTGCCATTGAAAAACATGTTTTTCATATACCAGAAATGTTTGAAGCTACTGACTGAATGAAAGGAGCTGGCATCTCACTCTCTTTGAATCTTCTTTATCATGCTAGGATTAGCAGGAAAAAGCAAAAAATTTCAGAATTGCACCTTGCAATGTGGAGATATTACTGTTTGTGCATTTACAATATTCATTGATTTTTGCCATTGAAAAACATGTTTTTCATATTCCAGAAATGTTTGAAGCTACTGACTGAATGAAAGGAGCTGGCATCTCACTCTCTTTGAATCTTCTTTATCATGCTAGGATTAACAGGAAAAAGCAAAAAATTTCAGAATTGCACCTTGCAATGTGGAGATATTACTGTTTGTGCATTTACAATATTCATTGATTTTTGCCATTGAAAAACATGTTTTTCATATACCAGAAATGTTTGAAGCTACTGACTGAATGAAAGGAGCTGGCATCTCACTCTCTTTGAATCTTCTTTATCATGCTAGGATTAACAGGAAAAAGCTAAAAATTTCAGAATTGCACCGTGCAATGTGGAGATATTACTGTTTGTGCATTTACAATATTCATTGATTTTTGCCATTGAAAAACATGTTTTTCATATACCAGAAATGTTTGAAGCTACTGACTGAATGAAAGGAGCTGGCATCTCACTCTCTTTGAATCTTCTTTATCATGCTAGGATTAGCAGGAAAAAGCAAAAAATTTCAGAATTGCACCTTGCAATGTGGAGATATTACTGTTTGTGCATTTACAATATTCATTGATTTTTGCCATTGAAAAACGTTTTTCATATACCAGAAATGTTTGAAGCTACTGACTGAATGAAAGGAGCTGGCATCTCACTCTCTTTGAATCTTCTTTATCATGCTAGGATTAACAGGAAAAAGCAAAAAATTTCAGAATTGCACCTTGCAATGTGGAGATATTACTGTTTGTGCATTTACAATATTCATTGATTTTTGCCATTGAAAAACATGTTTTTCATATACCAGAAATGTTTGAAGCTACTGACTGAATGAAAGGAGCTGGCATCTCACTCTCTTTGAATCTTCTTTATCATGCTAGGATTAACAGGAAAAAGCTAAAAATTTCAGAATTGCACCGTGCAATGTGGAGATATTACTGTTTGTGCATTTACAATATTCATTGATTTTTGCCATTGAAAAACATGTTTTTCATATACCAGAAATGTTTGAAGCTACTGACTGAATGAAAGGAGCTGGCATCTCACTCTCTTTGAATCTTTATCATGCTAGGATTAGCAGGAAAAAGCAAAAAATTTCAGAATTGCACCTTGCAATGTGGAGATATTACTGTTTGTGCATTTACAATATTCATTGATTTTTGCCATTGAAAAACATGTTTTTCATATACCAGAAATGTTTGAAGCTACTTACTGAATGAAAGGAGCTGGCATCTCACTCTCTTTGAATCTTCTTTATCATGCTAGGATTAACAGGAAAAAGCAAAAAATTTCAGAATTGCACCTTGCAATGTGGAGATATTACTGTTTGTGCATTTACAATATTCATTGATTTTTGCCATTGAAAAACATGTTTTTCATATACCAGAAATGTTTGAAGCTACTGACTGAATGAAAGGAGCTGGCATCTCACTCTCTTTGAATCTTCTTTATCATGCTAGGATTAACAGGAAAAAGCTAAAAATTTCAGAATTGCACCGTGCAATGTGGAGATATTACTGTTTGTGCATTTACAATATTCATTGATTTTTGCCATTGAAAAACATGTTTTTCATATACCAGAAATGTTTGAAGCTACTGACTGAATGAAAGGAGCTGGCATCTCACTCTCTTTGAATCTTCTTTATCATGCTAGGATTAGCAGGAAAAAGCAAAAAATTTCAGAATTGCACCTTGCAATGTGGAGATATTACTGTTTGTGCATTTACAATATTCATTGATTTTTGCCATTGAAAAACATGTTTTTCATATACCAGAAATGTTTGAAGCTACTGACTGAATGAAAGGAGCTGGCATCTCACTCTCTTTGAATCTTCTTTATCATGCTAGGATTAACAGGAAAAAGCTAAAAATTTCAGAATTGCACCGTGCAATGTGGAGATATTACTGTTTGTGCATTTACAATATTCATTGATTTTTGCCATTGAAAAACATGTTTTTCATATACCAGAAATGTTTGAAGCTACTGACTGAATGAAAGGAGCTGGCATCTCACTCTCTTTGAATCTTCTTTATCATGCTAGGATTAGCAGGAAAAAGCAAAAATTTCAGAATTGCACCTTGCAATGTGGAGATATTACTGTTTGTGCATTTACAATATTCATTGATTTTTGCCATTGAAAAACATGTTTTTCATATACCAGAAATGTTTGAAGCTACTGACTGAATGAAAGGAGCTGGCATCTCACTCTCTTTGAATCTTCTTTATCATGCTAGGATTAACAGGAAAAAGCAAAAAATTTCAGAATTGCACCTTGCAATGTGGAGATATTACTGTTTGTGCATTTACAATATTCATTGATTTTTGCCATTGAAAAACATGTTTTTCATATACCAGAAATGTTTGAAGCTACTGACTGAATGAAAGGAGCTGGCATCTCACTCTCTTTGAATCTTCTTTATCATGCTAGGATTAACAGGAAAAAGCTAAAAATTTCAGAATTGCACCGTGCAATGTGGAGATATTACTGTTTGTGCATTTACAATATTCATTGATTTTTGCCATTGAAAAACATGTTTTTCATATACCAGAAATGTTTGAAGCTACTGACTGAATGAAAGGAGCTGGCATCTCACTCTCTTTGAATCTTCTTTATCATGCTAGGATTAGCAGGAAAAAGCAAAAAATTTCAGAATTGCACCTTGCAATGTGGAGATATTACTGTTTGTGCATTTACAATATTCATTGATTTTTGCCATTGAAAAACATGTTTTTCATATTCCAGAAATGTTTGAAGCTACTGACTGAATGAAAGGAGCTGGCATCTCACTCTCTTTGAATCTTCTTTATCATGCTAGGATTAACAGGAAAAAGCAAAAAATTTCAGAATTGCACCTTGCAATGTGGAGATATTACTGTTTGTGCATTTACAATATTCATTGATTTTTGCCATTGAAAAACATGTTTTTCATATACCAGAAATGTTTGAAGCTACTGACTGAATGAAAGGAGCTGGCATCTCACTCTCTTTGAATCTTCTTTATCATGCTAGGATTAACAGGAAAAAGCTAAAAATTTCAGAATTGCACCGTGCAATGTGGAGATATTACTGTTTGTGCATTTACAATATTCATTGATTTTTGCCATTGAAAAACATGTTTTTCATATACCAGAAATGTTTGAAGCTACTGACTGAATGAAAGGAGCTGGCATCTCACTCTCTTTGAATCTTCTTTATCATGCTAGGATTAGCAGGAAAAAGCAAAAAATTTCAGAATTGCACCTTGCAATGTGGAGATATTACTGTTTGTGCATTTACAATATTCATTGATTTTTGCCATTGAAAAACGTTTTTCATATACCAGAAATGTTTGAAGCTACTGACTGAATGAAAGGAGGTGGCATCTCACTCTCTTTGAATCTTCTTTATCATGCTAGGATTAACAGGAAAAAGCAAAAAATTTCAGAATTGCACCTTGCAATGTGGAGATATTACTGTTTGTGCATTTACAATATTCATTGATTTTTGCCATTGAAAAACATGTTTTTCATATACCAGAAATGTTTGAAGCTACTGACTGAATGAAAGGAGCTGGCATCTCACTCTCTTTGAATCTTCTTTATCATGCTAGGATTAACAGGAAAAAGCTAAAAATTTCAGAATTGCACCGTGCAATGTGGAGATATTACTGTTTGTGCATTTACAATATTCATTGATTTTTGCCATTGAAAAACATGTTTTTCATATACCAGAAATGTTTGAAGCTACTGACTGAATGAAAGGCATCTCACTCTCTTTGAATCTTTATCATGCTAGGATTGGCAGGAAAAAGCAAAAAATTTCAGAATTGCACCTTGCAATGTGGAGATATTACTGTTTGTGCATTTACAATATTCATTGATTTTTGCCATTGAAAAACATGTTTTTCATATACCAGAAATGTTTGAAGCTACTGACTGAATGAAAGGAGCTGGCATCTCACTCTCTTTGAATCTTCTTTATCATGCTAGGATTAACAGGAAAAAGCAAAAAATTTCAGAATTGCACCTTGCAATGTGGAGATATTACTGTTTGTGCATTTACAATATTCATTGATTTTTGCCATTGAAAAACATGTTTTTCATATACCAGAAATGTTTGAAGCTACTGACTGAATGAAAGGAGCTGGCATCTCACTCTCTTTGAATCTTCTTTATCATGCTAGGATTAACAGGAAAAAGCTAAAAATTTCAGAATTGCACCGTGCAATGTGGAGATATTACTGTTTGTGCATTTACAATATTCATTGATTTTTGCCATTGAAAAACATGTTTTTCATATACCAGAAATGTTTGAAGCTACTGACTGAATGAAAGGAGCTGGCATCTCACTCTCTTTGAATCTTCTTTATCATGCTAGGATTAACAGGAAAAAGCTAAAAATTTCAGAATTGCACCGTGCAATGTGGAGATATTACTGTTTGTGCATTTACAATATTCATTGATTTTTGCCATTGAAAAACATGTTTTTCATATACCAGAAATGTTTGAAGCTACTGACTGAATGAAAGGAGCTGGCATCTCACTCTCTTTGAATCTTTATCATGCTAGGATTAGCAGGAAAAAGCAAAAAATTTCAGAATTGCACCTTGCAATGTGGAGATATTACTGTTTGTGCATTTACAATATTCATTGATTTTTGCCATTGAAAAACATGTTTTTCATATACCAGAAATGTTTGAAGCTACTGACTGAATGAAAGGAGCTGGCATCTCACTCTCTTTGAATCTTCTTTATCATGCTAGGATTAACAGGAAAAAGCAAAAAATTTCAGAATTGCACCTTGCAATGTGGAGATATTACTGTTTGTGCATTTACAATATTCATTGATTTTTGCCATTGAAAAACATGTTTTTCATATACCAGAAATGTTTGAAGCTACTGACTGAATGAAAGGAGCTGGCATCTCACTCTCTTTGAATCTTCTTTATCATGCTAGGATTAACAGGAAAAAGCTAAAAATTTCAAAATTGCACCGTGCAATGTGGAGATATTACTGTTTGTGCATTTACAATATTCATTGATTTTTGCCATTGAAAAACATGTTTTTCATATACCAGAAATGTTTGAAGCTACTGACTGAATGAAAGGAGCTGGCATCTCACTCTCTTTGAATCTTCTTTATCATGCTAGGATTAACAGGAAAAAGCTAAAAATTTCAGAATTGCACCGTGCAATGTGGAGATATTACTGTTTGTGCATTTACAATATTCATTGATTTTTGCCATTGAAAAACATGTTTTTCATATACCAGAAATGTTTGAAGCTACTGACTGAATGAAAGGAGCTGGCATCTCACTCTCTTTGAATCTTCTTTATCATGCTAGGATTAGCAGGAAAAAGCAAAAAATTTCAGAATTGCACCTTGCAATGTGGAGATATTACTGTTTGTGCATTTACAATATTCATTGATTTTTGCCATTGAAAAACATGTTTTTCATATACCAGAAATGTTTGAAGCTACTGACTGAATGAAAGGAGCTGGCATCTCACTCTCTTTGAATCTTCTTTATCATGCTAGGATTAACAGGAAAAAGCAAAAAATTTCAGAATTGCACCTTGCAATGTGGAGATATTACTGTTTGTGCATTTACAATATTCATTGATTTTTGCCATTGAAAAACATGTTTTTCATATACCAGAAATGTTTGAAGCTACTGACTGAATGAAAGGAGCTGGCATCTCACTCTCTTTGAATCTTCTTTATCATGCTAGGATTAACAGGAAAAAGCTAAAAATTTCAGAATTGCACCGTGCAATGTGGAGATATTACTGTTTGTGCATTTACAATATTCATTGATTTTTGCCATTGAAAAACATGTTTTTCATATACCAGAAATGTTTGAAGCTACTGACTGAATGAAAGGAGCTGGCATCTCACTCTCTTTGAATCTTCTTTATCATGCTAGGATTAGCAGGAAAAAGCAAAAAATTTCAGAATTGCACCTTGCAATGTGGAGATATTACTGTTTGTGCATTTACAATATTCATTGATTTTTGCCATTGAAAAACATGTTTTTCATATACCAGAAATGTTTGAAGCTACTGACTGAATGAAAGGAGCTGGCATCTCACTCTCTTTGAATCTTCTTTATCATGCTAGGATTAACAGGAAAAAGCTAAAAATTTCAGAATTGCACCGTGCAATGTGGAGATATTACTGTTTGTGCATTTACAATATTCATTGATTTTTGCCATTGAAAAACATGTTTTTCATATACCAGAAATGTTTGAAGCTACGGACTGAATGAAAGGAGCTGGCATCTCACTCTCTTTGAATCTTCTTTATCATGCTAGGATTAGCAGGAAAAAGCAAAAAATTTCAGAATTGCACCTTGCAATGTGGAGATATTACTGTTTGTGCATTTACAATATTCATTGATTTTTGCCATTGAAAAACATGTTTTTCATATACCAGAAATGTTTGAAGCTACTGACTGAATGAAAGGAGCTGGCATCTCACTCTCTTTGAATCTTCTTTATCATGCTAGGATTAACAGGAAAAAGCAAAAAATTTCAGAATTGCACCTTGCAATGTGGAGATATTACTGTTTGTGCATTTACAATATTCATTGATTTTTGCCATTGAAAAACATGTTTTTCATATACCAGAAATGTTTGAAGCTACTGACTGAATGAAAGGAGCTGGCATCTCACTCTCTTTGAATCTTCTTTATCATGCTAGGATTAACAGGAAAAAGCTAAAAATTTCAGAATTGCACCGTGCAATGTGGAGATATTACTGTTTGTGCATTTACAATATTCATTGATTTTTGCCATTGAAAAACATGTTTTTCATATACCAGAAATGTTTGAAGCTACTGACTGAATGAAAGGAGCTGGCATCTCACTCTCTTTGAATCTTCTTTATCATGCTAGGATTAACAGGAAAAAGCAAAAAATTTCAGAATTGCACCTTGCAATGTGGAGATATTACTGTTTGTGCATTTACAATATTCATTGATTTTTGCCATTGAAAAACATGTTTTTCATATACCAGAAATGTTTGAAGCTACTGACTGAATGAAAGGAGCTGGCATCTCACTCTCTTTGAATCTTCTTTATCAAGCTAGGATTAACAGGAAAAAGCTAAAAATTTCAGAATTGCACCGTGCAATGTGGAGATATTACTGTTTGTGCATTTACAATATTCATTGATTTTTGCCATTGAAAAACATGTTTTTCATATACCAGAAATGTTTGAAGCTACTGACTGAATGAAAGGAGCTGGCATCTCACTCTCTTTGAATCTTCTTTATCATGCTAGGATTAGCAGGAAAAAGCAAAAAATTTCAGAATTGCACCTTGCAATGTGGAGATATTACTGTTTGTGCATTTACAATATTCATTGATTTTTGCCATTGAAAAACATGTTTTTCATATACCAGAAATGTTTGAAGCTACTGACTGAATGAAAGGAGCTGGCATCTCACTCTCTTTGAATCTTCTTTATCATGCTAGGATTAACAGGAAAAAGCTAAAAATTTCAGAATTGCACCGTGCAATGTGGAGATATTACTGTTTGTGCATTTACAATATTCATTGATTTTTGCCATTGAAAAACATGTTTTTCATATACCAGAAATGTTTGAAGCTACTGACTGAATGAAAGGAGCTGGCATCTCACTCTCTTTGAATCTTCTTTATCATGCTAGGATTAACAGGAAAAAGCAAAAAATTTCAGAATTGCACCTTGCAATGTGGAGATATTACTGTTTGTGCATTTACAATATTCATTGATTTTTGCCATTGAAAAACATGTTTTTCATATACCAGAAATGTTTGAAGCTACTGACTGAATGAAAGGAGCTGGCATCTCACTCTCTTTGAATCTTCTTTATCAAGCTAGGATTAACAGGAAAAAGCTAAAAATTTCAGAATTGCACCGTGCAATGTGGAGATATTACTGTTTGTGCATTTACAATATTCATTGATTTTTGCCATTGAAAAACATGTTTTTCATATACCAGAAATGTTTGAAGCTACTGACTGAATGAAAGGAGCTGGCATCTCACTCTCTTTGAATCTTCTTTATCATGCTAGGATTAGCAGGAAAAAGCAAAAAATTTCAGAATTGCACCTTGCAATGTGGAGATATTACTGTTTGTGCATTTACAATATTCATTGATTTTTGCCATTGAAAAACATGTTTTTCATATACCAGAAATGTTTGAAGCTACTGACTGAATGAAAGGAGCTGGCATCTCACTCTCTTTGAATCTTCTTTATCATGCTAGGATTAACAGGAAAAAGCTAAAAATTTCAGAATTGCACCGTGCAATGTGGAGATATTACTGTTTGTGCATTTACAATATTCATTGATTTTTGCCATTGAAAAACATGTTTTTCATATACCAGAAATGTTTGAAGCTACTGACTGAATGAAAGGAGCTGGCATCTCACTCTCTTTGAATCTTTATCATGCTAGGATTAGCAGGAAAAAGCAAAAAATTTCAGAATTGCACCTTGCAATGTGGAGATATTACTGTTTGTGCATTTACAATATTCATTGATTTTTGCCATTGAAAAACATGTTTTTCATATACCAGAAATGTTTGAAGCTACTGACTGAATGAAAGGAGCTGGCATCTCACTCTCTTTGAATCTTCTTTATCATGCTAGGATTAACAGGAAAAAGCAAAAAATTTCAGAATTGCACCTTGCAATGTGGAGATATTACTGTTTGTGCATTTACAATATTCATTGATTTTTGCCATTGAAAAACATGTTTTTCATATACCAGAAATGTTTGAAGCTACTGACTGAATGAAAGGAGCTGGCATCTCACTCTCTTTGAATCTTCTTTATCATGCTAGGATTAACAGGAAAAAGCTAAAAATTTCAGAATTGCACCGTGCAATGTGAAGATATTACTGTTTGTGCATTTACAGTATTCATTGATTTTTGCCATTGAAAAACATGTTTTTCATATACCAGAAATGTTTGAAGCTACTGACTGAATGAAAGGAGCTGGCATCTCACTCTCTTTGAATCTTCTTTATCATGCTAGGATTAGCAGGAAAAAGCAAAAAATTTCAGAATTGCACCTTGCAATGTGGAGATATTACTGTTTGTGCATTTACAATATTCATTGATTTTTGCCATTGAAAAACATGTTTTTCATATACCAGAAATGTTTGAAGCTACTGACTGAATGAAAGGAGCTGGCATCTCACTCTCTTTGAATCTTCTTTATCATGCTAGGATTAACAGGAAAAAGCTAAAAATTTCAGAATTGCACCGTGCAATGTGGAGATATTACTGTTTGTGCATTTACAATATTCATTGATTTTTGCCATTGAAAAACATGTTTTTCATATACCAGAAATGTTTGAAGCTACTGACTGAATGAAAGGAGCTGGCATCTCACTCTCTTTGAATCTTCTTTATCATGCTAGGATTAGCAGGAAAAAGCAAAAAATTTCAGAATTGCACCTTGCAATGTGGAGATATTACTGTTTGTGCATTTACAATATTCATTGATTTTTGCCATTGAAAAACATGTTTTTCATATACCAGAAATGTTTGAAGCTACTGACTGAATGAAAGGAGCTGGCATCTCACTCTCTTTGAATCTTCTTTATCATGCTAGGATTAACAGGAAAAAGCAAAAAATTTCAGAATTGCACCTTGCAATGTGGAGATATTACTGTTTGTGCATTTACAATATTCATTGATTTTTGCCATTGAAAAACATGTTTTTCATATACCAGAAATGTTTGAAGCTACTGACTGAATGAAAGGAGCTGGCATCTCACTCTCTTTGAATCTTCTTTATCATGCTAGGATTAACAGGAAAAAGCTAAAAATTTCAGAATTGCACCGTGCAATGTGGAGATATTACTGTTTGTGCATTTACAATATTCATTGATTTTTGCCATTGAAAAACATGTTTTTCATATACCAGAAATGTTTGAAGCTACTGACTGAATGAAAGGAGCTGGCATCTCACTCTCTTTGAATCTTCTTTATCATGCTAGGATTAACAGGAAAAAGCTAAAAATTTCAGAATTGCACCGTGCAATGTGGAGATATTACTGTTTGTGCATTTACAATATTCATTGATTTTTGCCATTGAAAAACATGTTTTTCATATACCAGAAATGTTTGAAGCTACTGACTGAATGAAAGGAGCTGGCATCTCACTCTCTTTGAATCTTTATCATGCTAGGATTAGCAGGAAAAAGCAAAAAATTTCAGAATTGCACCTTGCAATGTGGAGATATTACTGTTTGTGCATTTACAATATTCATTGATTTTTGCCATTGAAAAACATGTTTTTCATATACCAGAAATGTTTGAAGCTACTGACTGAATGAAAGGAGCTGGCATCTCACTCTCTTTGAATCTTCTTTATCATGCTAGGATTAACAGGAAAAAGCAAAAAATTTCAGAATTGCACCTTGCAATGTGGAGATATTACTGTTTGTGCATTTACAATATTCATTGATTTTTGCCATTGAAAAACATGTTTTTCATATACCAGAAATGTTTGAAGCTACTGACTGAATGAAAGGAGCTGGCATCTCACTCTCTTTGAATCTTCTTTATCATGCTAGGATTAACAGGAAAAAGCTAAAAATTTCAAAATTGCACCGTGCAATGTGGAGATATTACTGTTTGTGCATTTACAATATTCATTGATTTTTGCCATTGAAAAACATGTTTTTCATATACCAGAAATGTTTGAAGCTACTGACTGAATGAAAGGAGCTGGCATCTCACTCTCTTTGAATCTTCTTTATCATGCTAGGATTAACAGGAAAAAGCTAAAAATTTCAGAATTGCACCGTGCAATGTGGAGATATTACTGTTTGTGCATTTACAATATTCATTGATTTTTGCCATTGAAAAACATGTTTTTCATATACCAGAAATGTTTGAAGCTACTGACTGAATGAAAGGAGCTGGCATCTCACTCTCTTTGAATCTTCTTTATCATGCTAGGATTAGCAGGAAAAAGCAAAAAATTTCAGAATTGCACCTTGCAATGTGGAGATATTACTGTTTGTGCATTTACAATATTCATTGATTTTTGCCATTGAAAAACATGTTTTTCATATACCAGAAATGTTTGAAGCTACTGACTGAATGAAAGGAGCTGGCATCTCACTCTCTTTGAATCTTCTTTATCATGCTAGGATTAACAGGAAAAAGCAAAAAATTTCAGAATTGCACCTTGCAATGTGGAGATATTACTGTTTGTGCATTTACAATATTCATTGATTTTTGCCATTGAAAAACATGTTTTTCATATACCAGAAATGTTTGAAGCTACTGACTGAATGAAAGGAGCTGGCATCTCACTCTCTTTGAATCTTCTTTATCATGCTAGGATTAACAGGAAAAAGCTAAAAATTTCAGAATTGCACCGTGCAATGTGGAGATATTACTGTTTGTGCATTTACAATATTCATTGATTTTTGCCATTGAAAAACATGTTTTTCATATACCAGAAATGTTTGAAGCTACTGACTGAATGAAAGGAGCTGGCATCTCACTCTCTTTGAATCTTCTTTATCATGCTAGGATTAGCAGGAAAAAGCAAAAAATTTCAGAATTGCACCTTGCAATGTGGAGATATTACTGTTTGTGCATTTACAATATTCATTGATTTTTGCCATTGAAAAACATGTTTTTCATATACCAGAAATGTTTGAAGCTACTGACTGAATGAAAGGAGCTGGCATCTCACTCTCTTTGAATCTTCTTTATCATGCTAGGATTAACAGGAAAAAGCTAAAAATTTCAGAATTGCACCGTGCAATGTGGAGATATTACTGTTTGTGCATTTACAATATTCATTGATTTTTGCCATTGAAAAACATGTTTTTCATATACCAGAAATGTTTGAAGCTACTGACTGAATGAAAGGAGCTGGCATCTCACTCTCTTTGAATCTTCTTTATCATGCTAGGATTAGCAGGAAAAAGCAAAAAATTTCAGAATTGCACCTTGCAATGTGGAGATATTACTGTTTGTGCATTTACAATATTCATTGATTTTTGCCATTGAAAAACATGTTTTTCATATACCAGAAATGTTTGAAGCTACTGACTGAATGAAAGGAGCTGGCATCTCACTCTCTTTGAATCTTCTTTATCATGCTAGGATTAACAGGAAAAAGCAAAAAATTTCAGAATTGCACCTTGCAATGTGGAGATATTACTGTTTGTGCATTTACAATATTCATTGATTTTTGCCATTGAAAAACATGTTTTTCATATACCAGAAATGTTTGAAGCTACTGACTGAATGAAAGGAGCTGGCATCTCACTCTCTTTGAATCTTCTTTATCATGCTAGGATTAACAGGAAAAAGCTAAAAATTTCAGAATTGCACCGTGCAATGTGGAGATATTACTGTTTGTGCATTTACAATATTCATTGATTTTTGCCATTGAAAAACATGTTTTTCATATACCAGAAATGTTTGAAGCTACTGACTGAATGAAAGGAGCTGGCATCTCACTCTCTTTGAATCTTCTTTATCATGCTAGGATTAACAGGAAAAAGCAAAAAATTTCAGAATTGCACCTTGCAATGTGGAGATATTACTGTTTGTGCATTTACAATATTCATTGATTTTTGCCATTGAAAAACATGTTTTTCATATACCAGAAATGTTTGAAGCTACTGACTGAATGAAAGGAGCTGGCATCTCACTCTCTTTGAATCTTCTTTATCAAGCTAGGATTAACAGGAAAAAGCTAAAAATTTCAGAATTGCACCGTGCAATGTGGAGATATTACTGTTTGTGCATTTACAATATTCATTGATTTTTGCCATTGAAAAACATGTTTTTCATATACCAGAAATGTTTGAAGCTACTGACTGAATGAAAGGAGCTGGCATCTCACTCTCTTTGAATCTTCTTTATCATGCTAGGATTAGCAGGAAAAAGCAAAAAATTTCAGAATTGCACCTTGCAATGTGGAGATATTACTGTTTGTGCATTTACAATATTCATTGATTTTTGCCATTGAAAAACATGTTTTTCATATACCAGAAATGTTTGAAGCTACTGACTGAATGAAAGGAGCTGGCATCTCACTCTCTTTGAATCTTCTTTATCATGCTAGGATTAACAGGAAAAAGCTAAAAATTTCAGAATTGCACCGTGCAATGTGGAGATATTACTGTTTGTGCATTTACAATATTCATTGATTTTTGCCATTGAAAAACATGTTTTTCATATACCAGAAATGTTTGAAGCTACTGACTGAATGAAAGGAGCTGGCATCTCACTCTCTTTGAATCTTTATCATGCTAGGATTAGCAGGAAAAAGCAAAAAATTTCAGAATTGCACCTTGCAATGTGGAGATATTACTGTTTGTGCATTTACAATATTCATTGATTTTTGCCATTGAAAAACATGTTTTTCATATACCAGAAATGTTTGAAGCTACTGACTGAATGAAAGGAGCTGGCATCTCACTCTCTTTGAATCTTCTTTATCATGCTAGGATTAACAGGAAAAAGCAAAAAATTTCAGAATTGCACCTTGCAATGTGGAGATATTACTGTTTGTGCATTTACAATATTCATTGATTTTTGCCATTGAAAAACATGTTTTTCATATACCAGAAATGTTTGAAGCTACTGACTGAATGAAAGGAGCTGGCATCTCACTCTCTTTGAATCTTCTTTATCATGCTAGGATTAACAGGAAAAAGCTAAAAATTTCAGAATTGCACCGTGCAATGTGAAGATATTACTGTTTGTGCATTTACAATATTCATTGATTTTTGCCATTGAAAAACATGTTTTTCATATACCAGAAATGTTTGAAGCTACTGACTGAATGAAAGGAGCTGGCATCTCACTCTCTTTGAATCTTCTTTATCATGCTAGGATTAGCAGGAAAAAGCAAAAAATTTCAGAATTGCACCTTGCAATGTGGAGATATTACTGTTTGTGCATTTACAATATTCATTGATTTTTGCCATTGAAAAACATGTTTTTCATATACCAGAAATGTTTGAAGCTACTGACTGAATGAAAGGAGCTGGCATCTCACTCTCTTTGAATCTTCTTTATCATGCTAGGATTAACAGGAAAAAGCTAAAAATTTCAGAATTGCACCGTGCAATGTGGAGATATTACTGTTTGTGCATTTACAATATTCATTGATTTTTGCCATTGAAAAACATGTTTTTCATATACCAGAAATGTTTGAAGCTACTGACTGAATGAAAGGAGCTGGCATCTCACTCTCTTTGAATCTTCTTTATCATGCTAGGATTAGCAGGAAAAAGCAAAAAATTTCAGAATTGCACCTTGCAATGTGGAGATATTACTGTTTGTGCATTTACAATATTCATTGATTTTTGCCATTGAAAAACATGTTTTTCATATACCAGAAATGTTTGAAGCTACTGACTGAATGAAAGGAGCTGGCATCTCACTCTCTTTGAATCTTCTTTATCATGCTAGGATTAACAGGAAAAAGCAAAAAATTTCAGAATTGCACCTTGCAATGTGGAGATATTACTGTTTGTGCATTTACAATATTCATTGATTTTTGCCATTGAAAAACATGTTTTTCATATACCAGAAATGTTTGAAGCTACTGACTGAATGAAAGGAGCTGGCATCTCACTCTCTTTGAATCTTCTTTATCATGCTAGGATTAACAGGAAAAAGCTAAAAATTTCAGAATTGCACCGTGCAATGTGGAGATATTACTGTTTGTGCATTTACAATATTCATTGATTTTTGCCATTGAAAAACATGTTTTTCATATACCAGAAATGTTTGAAGCTACTGACTGAATGAAAGGAGCTGGCATCTCACTCTCTTTGAATCTTCTTTATCATGCTAGGATTAGCAGGAAAAAGCAAAAAATTTCAGAATTGCACCTTGCAATGTGGAGATATTACTGTTTGTGCATTTACAATATTCATTGACTTTTGCCATTGAAAAACATGTTTTTCATATTCCAGAAATGTTTGAAGCTACTGACTGAATGAAAGGAGCTGGCATCTCACTCTCTTTGAATCTTCTTTATCATGCTAGGATTAACAGGAAAAAGCAAAAAATTTCAGAATTGCACCTTGCAATGTGGAGATATTACTGTTTGTGCATTTACAATATTCATTGATTTTTGCCATTGAAAAACATGTTTTTCATATACCAGAAATGTTTGAAGCTACTGACTGAATGAAAGGAGCTGGCATCTCACTCTCTTTGAATCTTCTTTATCATGCTAGGATTAACAGGAAAAACTAAAAATTTCAGAATTGCACCGTGCAATGTGGAGATATTACTGTTTGTGCATTTACAATATTCATTGATTTTTGCCATTGAAAAACATGTTTTTCATATACCAGAAATGTTTGAAGCTACTGACTGAATGAAAGGAGCTGGCATCTCACTCTCTTTGAATCTTCTTTATCATGCTAGGATTAGCAGGAAAAAGCAAAAAATTTCAGAATTGCACCTTGCAATGTGGAGATATTACTGTTTGTGCATTTACAATATTCATTGATTTTTGCCATTGAAAAACGTTTTTCATATACCAGAAATGTTTGAAGCTACTGACTGAATGAAAGGAGCTGGCATCTCACTCTCTTTGAATCTTCTTTATCATGCTAGGATTAACAGGAAAAGGCAAAAAATTTCAGAATTGCACCTTGCAATGTGGAGATATTACTGTTTGTGCATTTACAATATTCATTGATTTTTGCCATTGAAAAACATGTTTTTCATATACCAGAAATGTTTGAAGCTACTGACTGAATGAAAGGAGCTGGCATCTCACTCTCTTTGAATCTTCTTTATCATGCTAGGATTAACAGGAAAAAGCTAAAAATTTCAGAATTGCACCGTGCAATGTGGAGATATTACTGTTTGTGCATTTACAATATTCATTGATTTTTGCCATTGAAAAACATGTTTTTCATATACCAGAAATGTTTGAAGCTACTGACTGAATGAAAGGAGCTGGCATCTCACTCTCTTTGAATCTTTATCATGCTAGGATTAGCAGGAAAAAGCAAAAAATTTCAGAATTGCACCTTGCAATGTGGAGATATTACTGTTTGTGCATTTACAATATTCATTGATTTTTGCCATTGAAAAACATGTTTTTCATATACCAGAAATGTTTGAAGCTACTGACTGAATGAAAGGAGCTGGCATCTCACTCTCTTTGAATCTTCTTTATCATGCTAGGATTAACAGGAAAAAGCAAAAAATTTCAGAATTGCACCTTGCAATGTGGAGATATTACTGTTTGTGCATTTACAATATTCATTGATTTTTGCCATTGAAAAACATGTTTTTCATATACCAGAAATGTTTGAAGCTACTGACTGAATGAAAGGAGCTGGCATCTCACTCTCTTTGAATCTTCTTTATCATGCTAGGATTAACAGGAAAAAGCTAAAAATTTCAGAATTGCACCGTGCAATGTGGAGATATTACTGTTTGTGCATTTACAATATTCATTGATTTTTGCCATTGAAAAACATGTTTTTCATATACCAGAAATGTTTGAAGCTACTGACTGAATGAAAGGAGCTGGCATCTCACTCTCTTTGAATCTTCTTTATCATGCTAGGATTAGCAGGAAAAAGCAAAAAATTTCAGAATTGCACCTTGCAATGTGGAGATATTACTGTTTGTGCATTTACAATATTCATTGATTTTTGCCATTGAAAAACATGTTTTTCATATACCAGAAATGTTTGAAGCTACTGACTGAATGAAAGGAGCTGGCATCTCACTCTCTTTGAATCTTCTTTATCATGCTAGGATTAACAGGAAAAAGCTAAAAATTTCAGAATTGCAACGGGCAATGTGGAGATATTACTGTTTGTGCATTTACAATATTCATTGATTTTTGCCATTGAAAAACATGTTTTTCATATACCAGAAATGTTTGAAGCTACTGACTGAATGAAAGGAGCTGGCATCTCACTCTCTTTGAATCTTCTTTATCATGCTAGGATTAGCAGGAAAAAGCAAAAAATTTCAGAATTGCACCTTGCAATGTGGAGATATTACTGTTTGTGCATTTACAATATTCATTGATTTTTGCCATTGAAAAACATGTTTTTCATATACCAGAAATGTTTGAAGCTACTGACTGAATGAAAGGAGCTGGCATCTCACTCTCTTTGAATCTTCTTTATCATGCTAGGATTAACAGGAAAAAACAAAAAATTTCAGAATTGCACCTTGCAATGTGGAGATATTACTGTTTGTGCATTTACAATATTCATTGATTTTTGCCATTGAAAAACATGTTTTTCATATACCAGAAATGTTTGAAGCTACTGACTGAATGAAAGGAGCTGGCATCTCACTCTCTTTGAATCTTCTTTATCATGCTAGGATTAACAGGAAAAAGCTAAAAATTTCAGAATTGCACCGTGCAATGTGGAGATATTACTGTTTGTGCATTTACAATATTCATTGATTTTTGCCATTGAAAAACATGTTTTTCATATACCAGAAATGTTTGAAGCTACTGCCTGAATGAAAGGAGCTGGCATCTCACTCTCTTTGAATCTTCTTTATCATGCTAGGATTAGCAGGAAAAAGCAAAAAATTTCAGAATTGCACCTTGCAATGTGGAGATATTACTGTTTGTGCATTTACAATATTCATTGATTTTTGCCATTGAAAAACATGTTTTTCATATACCAGAAATGTTTGAAGCTACTGACTGAATGAAAGGAGCTGGAATCTCACTCTCTTTGAATCTTCTTTATCATGCTAGGATTAACAGGAAAAAGCTAAAAATTTCAGAATTGCACCGTGCAATGTGGAGATATTACTGTTTGTGCATTTACAATATTCATTGATTTTTGCCATTGAAAAACATGTTTTTCATATACCAGAAATGTTTGAAGCTACTGACTGAATGAAAGGAGCTGGCATCTCACTCTCTTTGAATCTTCTTTATCATGCTAGGATTAGCAGGAAAAAGCAAAAAATTTCAGAATTGCACCTTGCAATGTGGAGATATTACTGTTTGTGCATTTACAATATTCATTGATTTTTGCCATTGAAAAACATGTTTTTCATATACCAGAAATGTTTGAAGCTACTGACTGAATGAAAGGAGCTGGAATCTCACTCTCTTTGAATCTTCTTTATCATGCTAGGATTAACAGGAAAAAGCTAAAAATTTCAGAATTGCACCATGCAATGTGGAGATATTACTGTTTGTGCATTTACAATATTCATTGATTTTTGCCATTGAAAAACATGTTTTTCATATACCAGAAATGTTTGAAGCTACTGACTGAATGAAAGGAGCTGGCATCTCACTCTCTTTGAATCTTCTTTATCATGCTAGGATTAACAGGAAAAAGCAAAAAATTTCAGAATTGCACCTTGCAATGTGGAGATATTACTGTTTGTGCATTTACAATATTCATTGATTTTTGCCATTGAAAAACATGTTTTTCATATACCAGAAATGTTTGAAGCTACTGACTGAATGAAAGGAGCTGGCATCTCACTCTCTTTGAATCTTCTTTATCATGCTAGGATTAACAGGAAAAAGCAAAAAATTTCAGAATTGCACCTTGCAATGTGGAGATATTACTGTTTGTGCATTTACAATATTCATTGATTTTTGCCATTGAAAAACATGTTTTTCATATACCAGAAATGTTTGAAGCTACTGACTGAATGAAAGGAGCTGGCATCTCACTCTCTTTGAATCTTCTTTATCATGCTAGGATTAACAGGAAAAAGCTAAAAATTTCAGAATTGCACCGTGCAATGTGGAGATATTACTGTTTGTGCATTTACAATATTCATTGATTTTTGCCATTGAAAAACATGTTTTTCATATACCAGAAATGTTTGAAGCTACTGACTGAATGAAAGGAGCTGGCATCTCACTCTCTTTGAATCTTCTTTATCATGCTAGGATTAGCAGGAAAAAGCAAAAAATTTCAGAATTGCACCTTGCAATGTGGAGATATTACTGTTTGTGCATTTACAATATTCATTGACTTTTGCCATTGAAAAACATGTTTTTCATATTCCAGAAATGTTTGAAGCTACTGACTGAATGAAAGGAGCTGGCATCTCACTCTCTTTGAATCTTCTTTATCATGCTAGGATTAACAGGAAAAAGCAAAAAATTTCAGAATTGCACCTTGCAATGTGGAGATATTACTGTTTGTGCATTTACAATATTCATTGATTTTTGCCATTGAAAAACATGTTTTTCATATACCAGAAATGTTTGAAGCTACTGACTGAATGAAAGGAGCTGGCATCTCACTCTCTTTGAATCTTCTTTATCATGCTAGGATTAACAGGAAAAACTAAAAATTTCAGAATTGCACCGTGCAATGTGGAGATATTACTGTTTGTGCATTTACAATATTCATTGATTTTTGCCATTGAAAAACATGTTTTTCATATACCAGAAATGTTTGAAGCTACTGACTGAATGAAAGGAGCTGGCATCTCACTCTCTTTGAATCTTCTTTATCATGCTAGGATTAGCAGGAAAAAGCAAAAAATTTCAGAATTGCACCTTGCAATGTGGAGATATTACTGTTTGTGCATTTACAATATTCATTGATTTTTGCCATTGAAAAACGTTTTTCATATACCAGAAATGTTTGAAGCTACTGACTGAATGAAAGGAGCTGGCATCTCACTCTCTTTGAATCTTCTTTATCATGCTAGGATTAACAGGAAAAGGCAAAAAATTTCAGAATTGCACCTTGCAATGTGGAGATATTACTGTTTGTGCATTTACAATATTCATTGATTTTTGCCATTGAAAAACATGTTTTTCATATACCAGAAATGTTTGAAGCTACTGACTGAATGAAAGGAGCTGGCATCTCACTCTCTTTGAATCTTCTTTATCATGCTAGGATTAACAGGAAAAAGCTAAAAATTTCAGAATTGCACCGTGCAATGTGGAGATATTACTGTTTGTGCATTTACAATATTCATTGATTTTTGCCATTGAAAAACATGTTTTTCATATACCAGAAATGTTTGAAGCTACTGACTGAATGAAAGGAGCTGGCATCTCACTCTCTTTGAATCTTTATCATGCTAGGATTAGCAGGAAAAAGCAAAAAATTTCAGAATTGCACCTTGCAATGTGGAGATATTACTGTTTGTGCATTTACAATATTCATTGATTTTTGCCATTGAAAAACATGTTTTTCATATACCAGAAATGTTTGAAGCTACTGACTGAATGAAAGGAGCTGGCATCTCACTCTCTTTGAATCTTCTTTATCATGCTAGGATTAACAGGAAAAAGCAAAAAATTTCAGAATTGCACCTTGCAATGTGGAGATATTACTGTTTGTGCATTTACAATATTCATTGATTTTTGCCATTGAAAAACATGTTTTTCATATACCAGAAATGTTTGAAGCTACTGACTGAATGAAAGGAGCTGGCATCTCACTCTCTTTGAATCTTCTTTATCATGCTAGGATTAGCAGGAAAAAGCAAAAAATTTCAGAATTGCACCTTGCAATGTGGAGATATTACTGTTTGTGCATTTACAATATTCATTGATTTTTGCCATTGAAAAACGTTTTTCATATACCAGAAATGTTTGAAGCTACTGACTGAATGAAAGGAGCTGGCATCTCACTCTCTTTGAATCTTCTTTATCATGCTAGGATTAACAGGAAAAGGCAAAAAATTTCAGAATTGCACCTTGCAATGTGGAGATATTACTGTTTGTGCATTTACAATATTCATTGATTTTTGCCATTGAAAAACATGTTTTTCATATACCAGAAATGTTTGAAGCTACTGACTGAATGAAAGGAGCTGGCATCTCACTCTCTTTGAATCTTCTTTATCATGCTAGGATTAACAGGAAAAAGCTAAAAATTTCAGAATTGCACCGTGCAATGTGGAGATATTACTGTTTGTGCATTTACAATATTCATTGATTTTTGCCATTGAAAAACATGTTTTTCATATACCAGAAATGTTTGAAGCTACTGACTGAATGAAAGGAGCTGGCATCTCACTCTCTTTGAATCTTTATCATGCTAGGATTAGCAGGAAAAAGCAAAAAATTTCAGAATTGCACCTTGCAATGTGGAGATATTACTGTTTGTGCATTTACAATATTCATTGATTTTTGCCATTGAAAAACATGTTTTTCATATACCAGAAATGTTTGAAGCTACTGACTGAATGAAAGGAGCTGGCATCTCACTCTCTTTGAATCTTCTTTATCATGCTAGGATTAACAGGAAAAAGCAAAAAATTTCAGAATTGCACCTTGCAATGTGGAGATATTACTGTTTGTGCATTTACAATATTCATTGATTTTTGCCATTGAAAAACATGTTTTTCATATACCAGAAATGTTTGAAGCTACTGACTGAATGAAAGGAGCTGGCATCTCACTCTCTTTGAATCTTCTTTATCATGCTAGGATTAACAGGAAAAAGCTAAAAATTTCAGAATTGCACCGTGCAATGTGGAGATATTACTGTTTGTGCATTTACAATATTCATTGATTTTTGCCATTGAAAAACATGTTTTTCATATACCAGAAATGTTTGAAGCTACTGACTGAATGAAAGGAGCTGGCATCTCACTCTCTTTGAATCTTCTTTATCATGCTAGGATTAGCAGGAAAAAGCAAAAAATTTCAGAATTGCACCTTGCAATGTGGAGATATTACTGTTTGTGCATTTACAATATTCATTGATTTTTGCCATTGAAAAACATGTTTTTCATATACCAGAAATGTTTGAAGCTACTGACTGAATGAAAGGAGCTGGCATCTCACTCTCTTTGAATCTTCTTTATCATGCTAGGATTAACAGGAAAAAGCTAAAAATTTCAGAATTGCAACGGGCAATGTGGAGATATTACTGTTTGTGCATTTACAATATTCATTGATTTTTGCCATTGAAAAACATGTTTTTCATATACCAGAAATGTTTGAAGCTACTGACTGAATGAAAGGAGCTGGCATCTCACTCTCTTTGAATCTTCTTTATCATGCTAGGATTAGCAGGAAAAAGCAAAAAATTTCAGAATTGCACCTTGCAATGTGGAGATATTACTGTTTGTGCATTTACAATATTCATTGATTTTTGCCATTGAAAAACATGTTTTTCATATACCAGAAATGTTTGAAGCTACTGACTGAATGAAAGGAGCTGGCATCTCACTCTCTTTGAATCTTCTTTATCATGCTAGGATTAACAGGAAAAAACAAAAAATTTCAGAATTGCACCTTGCAATGTGGAGATATTACTGTTTGTGCATTTACAATATTCATTGATTTTTGCCATTGAAAAACATGTTTTTCATATACCAGAAATGTTTGAAGCTACTGACTGAATGAAAGGAGCTGGCATCTCACTCTCTTTGAATCTTCTTTATCATGCTAGGATTAACAGGAAAAAGCTAAAAATTTCAGAATTGCACCGTGCAATGTGGAGATATTACTGTTTGTGCATTTACAATATTCATTGATTTTTGCCATTGAAAAACATGTTTTTCATATACCAGAAATGTTTGAAGCTACTGACTGAATGAAAGGAGCTGGCATCTCACTCTCTTTGAATCTTCTTTATCATGCTAGGATTAGCAGGAAAAAGCAAAAAATTTCAGAATTGCACCTTGCAATGTGGAGATATTACTGTTTGTGCATTTACAATATTCATTGATTTTTGCCATTGAAAAACATGTTTTTCATATACCAGAAATGTTTGAAGCTACTGACTGAATGAAAGGAGCTGGAATCTCACTCTCTTTGAATCTTCTTTATCATGCTAGGATTAACAGGAAAAAGCTAAAAATTTCAGAATTGCACCGTGCAATGTGGAGATATTACTGTTTGTGCATTTACAATATTCATTGATTTTTGCCATTGAAAAACATGTTTTTCATATACCAGAAATGTTTGAAGCTACTGACTGAATGAAAGGAGCTGGCATCTCACTCTCTTTGAATCTTCTTTATCATGCTAGGATTAGCAGGAAAAAGCAAAAAATTTCAGAATTGCACCTTGCAATGTGGAGATATTACTGTTTGTGCATTTACAATATTCATTGATTTTTGCCATTGAAAAACATGTTTTTCATATACCAGAAATGTTTGAAGCTACTGACTGAATGAAAGGAGCTGGAATCTCACTCTCTTTGAATCTTCTTTATCATGCTAGGATTAACAGGAAAAAGCTAAAAATTTCAGAATTGCACCATGCAATGTGGAGATATTACTGTTTGTGCATTTACAATATTCATTGATTTTTGCCATTGAAAAACATGTTTTTCATATACCAGAAATGTTTGAAGCTACTGACTGAATGAAAGGAGCTGGCATCTCACTCTCTTTGAATCTTCTTTATCATGCTAGGATTAACAGGAAAAAGCAAAAAATTTCAGAATTGCACCTTGCAATGTGGAGATATTACTGTTTGTGCATTTACAATATTCATTGATTTTTGCCATTGAAAAACATGTTTTTCATATACCAGAAATGTTTGAAGCTACTGACTGAATGAAAGGAGCTGGCATCTCACTCTCTTTGAATCTTCTTTATCATGCTAGGATTAACAGGAAAAAGCTAAAAATTTCAGAATTGCACCGTGCAATGTGGAGATATTACTGTTTGTGCATTTACAATATTCATTGATTTTTGCCATTGAAAAACATGTTTTTCATATACCAGAAATGTTTGAAGCTACTGACTGAATGAAAGGAGCTGGCATCTCACTCTCTTTGAATCTTCTTTATCATGCTAGGATTAGCAGGAAAAAGCAAAAAATTTCAGAATTGCACCTTGCAATGTGGAGATATTACTGTTTGTGCATTTACAATATTCATTGATTTTTGCCATTGAAAAACATGTTTTTCATATACCAGAAATGTTTGAAGCTACTGACTGAATGAAAGGAGCTGGCATCTCACTCTCTTTGAATCTTCTTTATCATGCTAGGATTAACAGGAAAAAGCTAAAAATTTCAGAATTGCACCGTGCAATGTGGAGATATTACTGTTTGTGCATTTACAATATTCATTGATTTTTGCCATTGAAAAACATGTTTTTCATATACCAGAAATGTTTGAAGCTACTGACTGAATGAAAGGAGCTGGCATCTCACTCTCTTTGAATCTTCTTTATCATGCTAGGATTAGCAGGAAAAAGCAAAAAATTTCAGAATTGCACCTTGCAATGTGGAGATATTACTGTTTGTGCATTTACAATATTCATTGATTTTTGCCATTGAAAAACATGTTTTTCATATACCAGAAATGTTTGAAGCTACTGACTGAATGAAAGGAGCTGGCATCTCACTCTCTTTGAATCTTCTTTATCATGCTAGGATTAACAGGAAAAAGCAAAAAATTTCAGAATTGCACCTTGCAATGTGGAGATATTACTGTTTGTGCATTTACAATATTCATTGATTTTTGCCATTGAAAAACATGTTTTTCATATACCAGAAATGTTTGAAGCTACTGACTGAATGAAAGGAGCTGGCATCTCACTCTCTTTGAATCTTCTTTATCATGCTAGGATTAACAGGAAAAAGCTAAAAATTTCAGAATTGCACCGTGCAATGTGGAGATATTACTGTTTGTGCATTTACAATATTCATTGATTTTTGCCATTGAAAAACATGTTTTTCATATACCAGAAATGTTTGAAGCTACTGACTGAATGAAAGGAGCTGGCATCTCACTCTCTTTGAATCTTCTTTATCATGCTAGGATTAGCAGGAAAAAGCAAAAAATTTCAGAATTGCACCTTGCAATGTGGAGATATTACTGTTTGTGCATTTACAATATTCATTGATTTTTGCCATTGAAAAACATGTTTTTCATATACCAGAAATGTTTGAAGCTACTGACTGAATGAAAGGAGCTGGCATCTCACTCTCTTTGAATCTTCTTTATCATGCTAGGATTAACAGGAAAAAGCTAAAAATTTCAGAATTGCACCGTGCAATGTGGAGATATTACTGTTTGTGCATTTACAATATTCATTGATTTTTGCCATTGAAAAACATGTTTTTCATATACCAGAAATGTTTGAAGCTACTGACTGAATGAAAGGAGCTGGCATCTCACTCTCTTTGAATCTTCTTTATCATGCTAGGATTAGCAGGAAAAAGCAAAAAATTTCAGAATTGCACCTTGCAATGTGGAGATATTACTGTTTGTGCATTTACAATATTCATTGATTTTTGCCATTGAAAAACATGTTTTTCATATACCAGAAATGTTTGAAGCTACTGACTGAATGAAAGGAGCTGGCATCTCACTCTCTTTGAATCTTCTTTATCATGCTAGGATTAACAGGAAAAAGCAAAAAATTTCAGAATTGCACCTTGCAATGTGGAGATATTACTGTTTGTGCATTTACAATATTCATTGATTTTTGCCATTGAAAAACATGTTTTTCATATACCAGAAATGTTTGAAGCTACTGACTGAATGAAAGGAGCTGGCATCTCACTCTCTTTGAATCTTCTTTATCATGCTAGGATTAACAGGAAAAAGCTAAAAATTTCAGAATTGCACCGTGCAATGTGGAGATATTACTGTTTGTGCATTTACAATATTCATTGATTTTTGCCATTGAAAAACATGTTTTTCATATACCAGAAATGTTTGAAGCTACTGACTGAATGAAAGGAGCTGGCATCTCACTCTCTTTGAATCTTCTTTATCATGCTAGGATTAGCAGGAAAAAGCAAAAAATTTCAGAATTGCACCTTGCAATGTGGAGATATTACTGTTTGTGCATTTACAATATTCATTGATTTTTGCCATTGAAAAACATGTTTTTCATATACCAGAAATGTTTGAAGCTACTGACTGAATGAAAGGAGCTGGCATCTCACTCTCTTTGAATCTTCTTTATCATGCTAGGATTAACAGGAAAAAGCAAAAAATTTCAGAATTGCACCTTGCAATGTGGAGATATTACTGTTTGTGCATTTACAATATTCATTGATTTTTGCCATTGAAAAACATGTTTTTCATATACCAGAAATGTTTGAAGCTACTGACTGAATGAAAGGAGCTGGCATCTCACTCTCTTTGAATCTTCTTTATCATGCTAGGATTAACAGGAAAAAGCTAAAAATTTCAGAATTGCACCGTGCAATGTGGAGATATTACTGTTTGTGCATTTACAATATTCATTGATTTTTGCCATTGAAAAACATGTTTTTCATATACCAGAAATGTTTGAAGCTACTGACTGAATGAAAGGAGCTGGCATCTCACTCTCTTTGAATCTTCTTTATCATGCTAGGATTAGCAGGAAAAAGCAAAAAATTTCAGAATTGCACCTTGCAATGTGGAGATATTACTGTTTGTGCATTTACAATATTCATTGATTTTTGCCATTGAAAAACATGTTTTTCATATACCAGAAATGTTTGAAGCTACTGACTGAATGAAAGGAGCTGGCATCTCACTCTCTTTGAATCTTCTTTATCATGCTAGGATTAACAGGAAAAAGCTAAAAATTTCAGAATTGCACCGTGCAATGTGGAGATATTACTGTTTGTGCATTTACAATATTCATTGATTTTTGCCATTGAAAAACATGTTTTTCATATACCAGAAATGTTTGAAGCTACTGACTGAATGAAAGGAGCTGGCATCTCACTCTCTTTGAATCTTTATCATGCTAGGATTAGCAGGAAAAAGCAAAAAATTTCAGAATTGCACCTTGCAATGTGGAGATATTACTGTTTGTGCATTTACAATATTCATTGATTTTTGCCATTGAAAAACATGTTTTTCATATACCAGAAATGTTTGAAGCTACTGACTGAATGAAAGGAGCTGGCATCTCACTCTCTTTGAATCTTCTTTATCATGCTAGGATTAACAGGAAAAAGCAAAAAATTTCAGAATTGCACCTTGCAATGTGGAGATATTACTGTTTGTGCATTTACAATATTCATTGATTTTTGCCATTGAAAAACATGTTTTTCATATACCAGAAATGTTTGAAGCTACTGACTGAATGAAAGGAGCTGGCATCTCACTCTCTTTGAATCTTCTTTATCATGCTAGGATTAACAGGAAAAAGCTAAAAATTTCAGAATTGCACCGTGCAATGTGGAGATATTACTGTTTGTGCATTTACAATATTCATTGATTTTTGCCATTGAAAAACATGTTTTTCATATACCAGAAATGTTTGAAGCTACTGACTGAATGAAAGGAGCTGGCATCTCACTCTCTTTGAATCTTCTTTATCATGCTAGGATTAGCAGGAAAAAGCAAAAAATTTCAGAATTGCACCTTGCAATGTGGAGATATTACTGTTTGTGCATTTACAATATTCATTGATTTTTGCCATTGAAAAACATGTTTTTCATATACCAGAAATGTTTGAAGCTACTGACTGAATGAAAGGAGCTGGCATCTCACTCTCTTTGAATCTTCTTTATCATGCTAGGATTAACAGGAAAAAGCTAAAAATTTCAGAATTGCAACGGGCAATGTGGAGATATTACTGTTTGTGCATTTACAATATTCATTGATTTTTGCCATTGAAAAACATGTTTTTCATATACCAGAAATGTTTGAAGCTACTGACTGAATGAAAGGAGCTGGCATCTCACTCTCTTTGAATCTTCTTTATCATGCTAGGATTAGCAGGAAAAAGCAAAAAATTTCAGAATTGCACCTTGCAATGTGGAGATATTACTGTTTGTGCATTTACAATATTCATTGATTTTTGCCATTGAAAAACATGTTTTTCATATACCAGAAATGTTTGAAGCTACTGACTGAATGAAAGGAGCTGGCATCTCACTCTCTTTGAATCTTCTTTATCATGCTAGGATTAACAGGAAAAAACAAAAAATTTCAGAATTGCACCTTGCAATGTGGAGATATTACTGTTTGTGCATTTACAATATTCATTGATTTTTGCCATTGAAAAACATGTTTTTCATATACCAGAAATGTTTGAAGCTACTGACTGAATGAAAGGAGCTGGCATCTCACTCTCTTTGAATCTTCTTTATCATGCTAGGATTAACAGGAAAAAGCTAAAAATTTCAGAATTGCACCGTGCAATGTGGAGATATTACTGTTTGTGCATTTACAATATTCATTGATTTTTGCCATTGAAAAACATGTTTTTCATATACCAGAAATGTTTGAAGCTACTGACTGAATGAAAGGAGCTGGCATCTCACTCTCTTTGAATCTTCTTTATCATGCTAGGATTAGCAGGAAAAAGCAAAAAATTTCAGAATTGCACCTTGCAATGTGGAGATATTACTGTTTGTGCATTTACAATATTCATTGATTTTTGCCATTGAAAAACATGTTTTTCATATACCAGAAATGTTTGAAGCTACTGACTGAATGAAAGGAGCTGGAATCTCACTCTCTTTGAATCTTCTTTATCATGCTAGGATTAGCAGGAAAAAGCAAAAAATTTCAGAATTGCACCTTGCAATGTGGAGATATTACTGTTTGTGCATTTACAATATTCATTGATTTTTGCCATTGAAAAACATGTTTTTCATATACCAGAAATGTTTGAAGCTACTGACTGAATGAAAGGAGCTGGCATCTCACTCTCTTTGAATCTTCTTTATCATGCTAGGATTAACAGGAAAAGGCAAAAAATTTCAGAATTGCACCTTGCAATGTGGAGATATTACTGTTTGTGCATTTACAATATTCATTGATTTTTGCCATTGAAAAACATGTTTTTCATATACCAGAAATGTTTGAAGCTACTGACTGAATGAAAGGAGCTGGCATCTCACTCTCTTTGAATCTTCTTTATCATGCTAGGATTAACAGGAAAAAGCTAAAAATTTCAGAATTGCACCGTGCAATGTGGAGATATTACTGTTTGTGCATTTACAATATTCATTGATTTTTGCCATTGAAAAACATGTTTTTCATATACCAGAAATGTTTGAAGCTACTGACTGAATGAAAGGAGCTGGCATCTCACTCTCTTTGAATCTTTATCATGCTAGGATTAGCAGGAAAAAGCAAAAAATTTCAGAATTGCACCTTGCAATGTGGAGATATTACTGTTTGTGCATTTACAATATTCATTGATTTTTGCCATTGAAAAACATGTTTTTCATATACCAGAAATGTTTGAAGCTACTGACTGAATGAAAGGAGCTGGCATCTCACTCTCTTTGAATCTTCTTTATCATGCTAGGATTAACAGGAAAAAGCAAAAAATTTCAGAATTGCACCTTGCAATGTGGAGA
>NW_027369588.1:0-41547 GCF_046119375.1 Phyllobates terribilis | reverse complement strand
TTTCAATGGCAAAAATCAATGAATATTGTAAATGCACAAACAGTAATATCTCCACATTGCACGGTGCAATTCTGAAATTTTTAGCTTTTTCCTGTTAATCCTAGCATGATAAAGAAGATTCAAAGAGAGTGAGATGCCAGCTCCTTTCATTCAGTCAGTAGCTTCAAACATTTCTGGTATATGAAAAACATGTTTTTCAATGGCAAAAATCAATGAATATTGTAAATGCACAAACAGTAATATCTCCACATTGCACGGTGCAATTCTGAAATTTTTAGCTTTTTCCTGTTAATCCTAGCATGATAAAGAAGATTCAAAGAGAGTGAGATGCCAGCTCCTTTCATTCAGTCAGTAGCTTCAAACATTTCTGGACGTTTTTCAATGGCAAAAATCAATGAATATTGTAAATGCACAAACAGTAATATCTCCACATTGCACGGTGCAATTCTGAAATTTTTAGCTTTTTCCTGTTAATCCTAGCATGATAAAGAAGATTCAAAGAGAGTGAGATGCCAGCTCCTTTCATTCAGTCAGTAGCTTCAAACATTTCTGGTATATGAAAAACATGTTTTTCAATGGCAAAAATCAATGAATATTGTAAATGCACAAACAGTAATATCTCCACATTGCACGGTGCAATTCTGAAATTTTTAGCTTTTTCCTGTTAATCCTAGCATGATAAAGAAGATTCAAAGAGAGTGAGATGCCAGCTCCTTTCATTCAGTCAGTAGCTTCAAACATTTCTGGACGTTTTTCAATGGCAAAAATCAATGAATATTGTAAATGCACAAACAGTAATATCTCCACATTGCACGGTGCAATTCTGAAATTTTTAGCTTTTTCCTGTTAATCCTAGCATGATAAAGAAGATTCAAAGAGAGTGAGATGCCAGCTCCTTTCATTCAGTCAGTAGCTTCAAACATTTCTGGACGTTTTTCAATGGCAAAAATCAATGAATATTGTAAATGCACAAACAGTAATATCTCCACATTGCACGGTGCAATTCTGAAATTTTTAGCTTTTTCCTGTTAATCCTAGCATGATAAAGAAGATTCAAAGAGAGTGAGATGCCAGCTCCTTTCATTCAGTCAGTAGCTTCAAACATTTCTGGACGTTTTTCAATGGCAAAAATCAATGAATATTGTAAATGCACAAACAGTAATATCTCCACATTGCACGGTGCAATTCTGAAATTTTTAGCTTTTTCCTGTTAATCCTAGCATGATAAAGAAGATTCAAAGAGAGTGAGATGCCAGCTCCTTTCATTCAGTCAGTAGCTTCAAACATTTCTGGACGTTTTTCAATGGCAAAAATCAATGAATATTGTAAATGCACAAACAGTAATATCTCCACATTGCACGGTGCAATTCTGAAATTTTTAGCTTTTTCCTGTTAATCCTAGCATGATAAAGAAGATTCAAAGAGAGTGAGATGCCAGCTCCTTTCATTCAGTCAGTAGCTTCAAACATTTCTGGTATATGAAAAACATGTTTTTCAATGGCAAAAATCAATGAATATTGTAAATGCACAAACAGTAATATCTCCACATTGCACGGTGCAATTCTGAAATTTTTAGCTTTTTCCTGTTAATCCTAGCATGATAAAGAAGATTCAAAGAGAGTGAGATGCCAGCTCCTTTCATTCAGTCAGTAGCTTCAAACATTTCTGGTATATGAAAAACATGTTTTTCAATGGCAAAAATCAATGAATATTGTAAATGCACAAACAGTAATATCTCCACATTGCACGGTGCAATTCTGAAATTTTTAGCTTTTTCCTGTTAATCCTAGCATGATAAAGAAGATTCAAAGAGAGTGAGATGCCAGCTCCTTTCATTCAGTCAGTAGCTTCAAACATTTCTGGTATATGAAAAACATGTTTTTCAATGGCAAAAATCAATGAATATTGTAAATGCACAAACAGTAATATCTCCACATTGCACGGTGCAATTCTGAAATTTTTAGCTTTTTCCTGTTAATCCTAGCATGATAAAGAAGATTCAAAGAGAGTGAGATGCCAGCTCCTTTCATTCAGTCAGTAGCTTCAAACATTTCTGGACGTTTTTCAATGGCAAAAATCAATGAATATTGTAAATGCACAAACAGTAATATCTCCACATTGCACGGTGCAATTCTGAAATTTTTTGCTTTTTCCTGTTAATCCTAGCATGATAAAGAAGATTCAAAGAGTGAGATGCCAGCTCCTTTCATTCAGTCAGTAGCTTCAAACATTTCTGGTATATGAAAAACATGTTTTTCAATGGCAAAAATCAATGAATATTGTAAATGCACAAACAGTAATATCTCCACATTGCACGGTGCAATTCTGAAATTTTTAGCTTTTTCCTGTTAATCCTAGCATGATAAAGAAGATTCAAAGAGAGTGAGATGCCAGCTCCTTTCATTCAGTCAGTAGCTTCAAACATTTCTGGTATATGAAAAACATGTTTTTCAATGGCAAAAATCAATGAATATTGTAAATGCACAAACAGTAATATCTCCACATTGCACGGTGCAATTCTGAAATTTTTAGCTTTTTCCTGTTAATCCTAGCATGATAAAGAAGATTCAAAGAGAGTGAGATGCCAGCTCCTTTCATTCAGTCAGTAGCTTCAAACATTTCTGGACGTTTTTCAATGGCAAAAATCAATGAATATTGTAAATGCACAAACAGTAATATCTCCACATTGCACGGTGCAATTCTGAAATTTTTAGCTTTTTCCTGTTAATCCTAGCATGATAAAGAAGATTCAAAGAGAGTGAGATGCCAGCTCCTTTCATTCAGTCAGTAGCTTCAAACATTTCTGGACGTTTTTCAATGGCAAAAATCAATGAATATTGTAAATGCACAAACAGTAATATCTCCACATTGCACGGTGCAATTCTGAAATTTTTAGCTTTTTCCTGTTAATCCTAGCATGATAAAGAAGATTCAAAGAGAGTGAGATGCCAGCTCCTTTCATTCAGTCAGTAGCTTCAAACATTTCTGGTATATGAAAAACATGTTTTTCAATGGCAAAAATCAATGAATATTGTAAATGCACAAACAGTAATATCTCCACATTGCACGGTGCAATTCTGAAATTTTTAGCTTTTTCCTGTTAATCCTAGCATGATAAAGATTCAAAGAGAGTGAGATGCCAGCTCCTTTCATTCAGTCAGTAGCTTCAAACATTTCTGGACGTTTTTCAATGGCAAAAATCAATGAATATTGTAAATGCACAAACAGTAATATCTCCACATTGCACGGTGCAATTCTGAAATTTTTAGCTTTTTCCTGCTAATCCTAGCATGATAAAGAAGATTCAAAGAGAGTGAGATGCCAGCTCCTTTCATTCAGTCAGTAGCTTCAAACATTTCTGGTATATGAAAAACATGTTTTTCAATGGCAAAAATCAATGAATATTGTAAATGCACAAACAGTAATATCTCCACATTGCACGGTGCAATTCTGAAATTTTTAGCTTTTTCCTGTTAATCCTAGCATGATAAAGAAGATTCAAAGAGAGTGAGATGCCAGCTCCTTTCATTCAGTCAGTAGCTTCAAACATTTCTGGTATATGAAAAACATGTTTTTCAATGGCAAAAATCAATGAATATTGTAAATGCACAAACAGTAATATCTCCACATTGCACGGTGCAATTCTGAAATTTTTAGCTTTTTCCTGTTAATCCTAGCATGATAAAGAAGATTCAAAGAGAGTGAGATGCCAGCTCCTTTCATTCAGTCAGTAGCTTCAAACATTTCTGGACGTTTTTCAATGGCAAAAATCAATGAATATTGTAAATGCACAAACAGTAATATCTCCACATTGCACGGTGCAATTCTGAAATTTTTAGCTTTTTCCTGCTAATCCTAGCATGATAAAGAAGATTCAAAGAGAGTGAGATGCCAGCTCCTTTCATTCAGTCAGTAGCTTCAAACATTTCTGGTATATGAAAAACATGTTTTTCAATGGCAAAAATCAATGAATATTGTAAATGCACAAACAGTAATATCTCCACATTGCACGGTGCAATTCTGAAATTTTTAGCTTTTTCCTGTTAATCCTAGCATGATAAAGAAGATTCAAAGAGAGTGAGATGCCAGCTCCTTTCATTCAGTCAGTAGCTTCAAACATTTCTGGACGTTTTTCAATGGCAAAAATCAATGAATATTGTAAATGCACAAACAGTAATATCTCCACATTGCACGGTGCAATTCTGAAATTTTTAGCTTTTTCCTGTTAATCCTAGCATGATAAAGAAGATTCAAAGAGAGTGAGATGCCAGATCCTTTCATTCAGTCAGTAGCTTCAAACATTTCTGGACGTTTTTCAATGGCAAAAATCAATGAATATTGTAAATGCACAAACAGTAATATCTCCACATTGCACGGTGCAATTCTGAAATTTTTAGCTTTTTCCTGTTAATCCTAGCATGATAAAGAAGATTCAAAGAGAGTGAGATGCCAGCTCCTTTCATTCAGTCAGTAGCTTCAAACATTTCTGGTATATGAAAAACATGTTTTTCAATGGCAAAAATCAATGAATATTGTAAATGCACAAACAGTAATATCTCCACATTGCACGGTGCAATTCTGAAATTTTTAGCTTTTTCCTGTTAATCCTAGCATGATAAAGAAGATTCAAAGAGAGTGAGATGCCAGCTCCTTTCATTCAGTCAGTAGCTTCAAACATTTCTGGACGTTTTTCAATGGCAAAAATCAATGAATATTGTAAATGCACAAACAGTAATATCTCCACATTGCACGGTGCAATTCTGAAATTTTTAGCTTTTTCCTGCTAATCCTAGCATGATAAAGAAGATTCAAAGAGAGTGAGATGCCAGCTCCTTTCATTCAGTCAGTAGCTTCAAACATTTCTGGTATATGAAAAACATGTTTTTCAATGGCAAAAATCAATGAATATTGTAAATGCACAAACAGTAATATCTCCACATTGCACGGTGCAATTCTGAAATTTTTAGCTTTTTCCTGTTAATCCTAGCATGATAAAGAAGATTCAAAGAGAGTGAGATGCCAGCTCCTTTCATTCAGTCAGTAGCTTCAAACATTTCTGGTATATGAAAAACATGTTTTTCAATGGCAAAAATCAATGAATATAGTAAATGCACAAACAGTAATATCTCCACATTGCACGGTGCAATTCTGAAATTTTTAGCTTTTTCCTGTTAATCCTAGCATGATAAAGAAGATTCAAAGAGAGTGAGATGCCAGCTCCTTTCATTCAGTCAGTAGCTTCAAACATTTCTGGACGTTTTTCAATGGCAAAAATCAATGAATATTGTAAATGCACAAACAGTAATATCTCCACATTGCACGGTGCAATTCTGAAATTTTTAGCTTTTTCCTGTTAATCCTAGCATGATAAAGAAGATTCAAAGAGAGTGAGATGCCAGCTCCTTTCATTCAGTCAGTAGCTTCAAACATTTCTGGACGTTTTTCAATGGCAAAAATCAATGAATATTGTAAATGCACAAACAGTAATATCTCCACATTGCACGGTGCAATTCTGAAATTTTTAGCTTTTTCCTGTTAATCCTAGCATGATAAAGAAGATTCAAAGAGAGTGAGATGCCAGCTCCTTTCATTCAGTCAGTAGCTTCAAACATTTCTGGTATATGAAAAACATGTTTTTCAATGGCAAAAATCAATGAATATTGTAAATGCACAAACAGTAATATCTCCACATTGCACGGTGCAATTCTGAAATTTTTAGCTTTTTCCTGTTAATCCTAGCATGATAAAGAAGATTCAAAGAGAGTGAGATGCCAGCTCCTTTCATTCAGTCAGTAGCTTCAAACATTTCTGGACGTTTTTCAATGGCAAAAATCAATGAATATTGTAAATGCACAAACAGTAATATCTCCACATTGCACGGTGCAATTCTGAAATTTTTAGCTTTTTCCTGTTAATCCTAGCATGATAAAGAAGATTCAAAGAGAGTGAGATGCCAGCTCCTTTCATTCAGTCAGTAGCTTCAAACATTTCTGGTATATGAAAAACATGTTTTTCAATGGCAAAAATCAATGAATATTGTAAATGCACAAACAGTAATATCTCCACATTGCACGGTGCAATTCTGAAATTTTTAGCTTTTTCCTGCTAATCCTAGCATGATAAAGAAGATTCAAAGAGAGTGAGATGCCAGCTCCTTTCATTCAGTCAGTAGCTTCAAACATTTCTGGTATATGAAAAACATGTTTTTCAATGGCAAAAATCAATGAATATTGTAAATGCACAAACAGTAATATCTCCACATTGCACGGTGCAATTCTGAAATTTTTAGCTTTTTCCTGTTAATCCTAGCATGATAAAGAAGATTCAAAGAGAGTGAGATGCCAGCTCCTTTCATTCAGTCAGTAGCTTCAAACATTTCTGGACGTTTTTCAATGGCAAAAATCAATGAATATTGTAAATGCACAAACAGTAACATCTCCACATTGCACGGTGCAATTCTGAAATTTTTAGCTTTTTCCTGTTAATCCTAGCATGATAAAGAAGATTCAAAGAGAGTGAGATGCCAGCTCCTTTCATTCAGTCAGTAGCTTCAAACATTTCTGGACGTTTTTCAATGGCAAAAATCAATGAATATTGTAAATGCACAAACAGTAATATCTCCACATTGCACGGTGCAATTCTGAAATTTTTAGCTTTTTCCTGTTAATCCTAGCATGATAAAGAAGATTCAAAGAGAGTGAGATGCCAGCTCCTTTCATTCAGTCAGTAGCTTCAAACATTTCTGGTATATGAAAAACATGTTTTTCAATGGCAAAAATCAATGAATATTGTAAATGCACAAACAGTAATATCTCCACATTGCACGGTGCAATTCTGAAATTTTTAGCTTTTTCCTGTTAATCCTAGCATGATAAAGAAGATTCAAAGAGAGTGAGATGCCAGCTCCTTTCATTCAGTCAGTAGCTTCAAACATTTCTGGACGTTTTTCAATGGCAAAAATCAATGAATATTGTAAATGCACAAACAGTAATATCTCCACATTGCACGGTGCAATTCTGAAATTTTTAGCTTTTTCCTGCTAATCCTAGCATGATAAAGAAGATTCAAAGAGAGTGAGATGCCAGCTCCTTTCATTCAGTCAGTAGCTTCAAACATTTCTGGTATATGAAAAACATGTTTTTCAATGGCAAAAATCAATGAATATTGTAAATGCACAAACAGTAATATCTCCACATTGCACGGTGCAATTCTGAAATTTTTAGCTTTTTCCTGTTAATCCTAGCATGATAAAGAAGATTCAAAGAGAGTGAGATGCCAGCTCCTTTCATTCAGTCAGTAGCTTCAAACATTTCTGGTATATGAAAAACATGTTTTTCAATGGCAAAAATCAATGAATATTGTAAATGCACAAACAGTAATATCTCCACATTGCACGGTGCAATTCTGAAATTTTTAGCTTTTTCCTGTTAATCCTAGCATGATAAAGAAGATTCAAAGAGAGTGAGATGCCAGCTCCTTTCATTCAGTCAGTAGCTTCAAACATTTCTGGTATATGAAAAACATGTTTTTCAATGGCAAAAATCAATGAATATTGTAAATGCACAAACAGTAATATCTCCACATTGCACGGTGCAATTCTGAAATTTTTAGCTTTTTCCTGTTAATCCTAGCATGATAAAGAAGATTCAAAGAGAGTGAGATGCCAGCTCCTTTCATTCAGTCAGTAGCTTCAAACATTTCTGGACGTTTTTCAATGGCAAAAATCAATGAATATTGTAAATGCACAAACAGTAATATCTCCACATTGCACGGTGCAATTCTGAAATTTTTAGCTTTTTCCTGTTAATCCTAGCATGATAAAGAAGATTCAAAGAGAGTGAGATGCCAGCTCCTTTCATTCAGTCAGTAGCTTCAAACATTTCTGGTATATGAAAAACATGTTTTTCAATGGCAAAAATCAATGAATATTGTAAATGCACAAACAGTAATATCTCCACATTGCACGGTGCAATTCTGAAATTTTTAGCTTTTTCCTGTTAATCCTAGCATGATAAAGAAGATTCAAAGAGAGTGAGATGCCAGCTCCTTTCATTCAGTCAGTAGCTTCAAACATTTCTGGTATATGAAAAACATGTTTTTCAATGGCAAAAATCAATGAATATTGTAAATGCACAAACAGTAATATCTCCACATTGCACGGTGCAATTCTGAAATTTTTAGCTTTTTCCTGTTAATCCTAGCATGATAAAGAAGATTCAAAGAGAGTGAGATGCCAGCTCCTTTCATTCAGTCAGTAGCTTCAAACATTTCTGGTATATGAAAAACATGTTTTTCAATGGCAAAAATCAATGAATATTGTAAATGCACAAACAGTAATATCTCCACATTGCACGGTGCAATTCTGAAATTTTTAGCTTTTTCCTGTTAATCCTAGCATGATAAAGAAGATTCAAAGAGAGTGAGATGCCAGCTCCTTTCATTCAGTCAGTAGCTTCAAACATTTCTGGTATATGAAAAACATGTTTTTCAATGGCAAAAATCAATGAATATTGTAAATGCACAAACAGTAATATCTCCACATTGCACGGTGCAATTCTGAAATTTTTAGCTTTTTCCTGTTAATCCTAGCATGATAAAGAAGATTCAAAGAGAGTGAGATGCCAGCTCCTTTCATTCAGTCAGTAGCTTCAAACATTTCTGGACGTTTTTCAATGGCAAAAATCAATGAATATTGTAAATGCACAAACAGTAATATCTCCACATTGCACGGTGCAATTCTGAAATTTTTAGCTTTTTCCTGTTAATCCTAGCATGATAAAGAAGATTCAAAGAGAGTGAGATGCCAGCTCCTTTCATTCAGTCAGTAGCTTCAAACATTTCTGGACGTTTTTCAATGGCAAAAATCAATGAATATTGTAAATGCACAAACAGTAATATCTCCACATTGCACGGTGCAATTCTGAAATTTTTAGCTTTTTCCTGTTAATCCTAGCATGATAAAGAAGATTCAAAGAGAGTGAGATGCCAGCTCCTTTCATTCAGTCAGTAGCTTCAAACATTTCTGGTATATGAAAAACATGTTTTTCAATGGCAAAAATCAATGAATATTGTAAATGCACAAACAGTAATATCTCCACATTGCACGGTGCAATTCTGAAATTTTTAGCTTTTTCCTGTTAATCCTAGCATGATAAAGAAGATTCAAAGAGAGTGAGATGCCAGCTCCTTTCATTCAGTCAGTAGCTTCAAACATTTCTGGACGTTTTTCAATGGCAAAAATCAATGAATATTGTAAATGCACAAACAGTAATATCTCCACATTGCACGGTGCAATTCTGAAATTTTTAGCTTTTTCCTGCTAATCCTAGCATGATAAAGAAGATTCAAAGAGAGTGAGATGCCAGCTCCTTTCATTCAGTCAGTAGCTTCAAACATTTCTGGTATATGAAAAACATGTTTTTCAATGTCAAAAATCAATGAATATTGTAAATGCACAAACAGTAATATCTCCACATTGCACGGTGCAATTCTGAAATTTTTAGCTTTTTCCTGTTAATCCTAGCATGATAAAGAAGATTCAAAGAGAGTGAGATGCCAGCTCCTTTCATTCAGTCAGTAGCTTCAAACATTTCTGGTATATGAAAAACATGTGTTTCAATGGCAAAAATCAATGAATATTGTAAATGCACAAACAGTAATATCTCCACATTGCACGGTGCAATTCTGAAATTTTTAGCTTTTTCCTGTTAATCCTAGCATGATAAAGAAGATTCAAAGAGAGTGAGATGCCAGCTCCTTTCATTCAGTCAGTAGCTTCAAACATTTCTGGTATATGAAAAAACGTTTTTCAATGGCAAAAATCAATGAATATTGTAAATGCACAAACAGTAATATCTCCACATTGCACGGTGCAATTCTGAAATTTTTAGCTTTTTCCTGTTAATCCTAGCATGATAAAGAAGATTCAAAGAGAGTGAGATGCCAGCTCCTTTCATTCAGTCAGTAGCTTCAAACATTTCTGGACGTTTTTCAATGGCAAAAATCAATGAATATTGTAAATGCACAAACAGTAATATCTCCACATTGCACGGTGCAATTCTGAAATTTTTAGCTTTTTCCTGTTAATCCTAGCATGATAAAGAAGATTCAAAGAGAGTGAGATGCCAGCTCCTTTCATTCAGTCAGTAGCTTCAAACATTTCTGGACGTTTTTCAATGGCAAAAATCAATGAATATTGTAAATGCACAAACAGTAATATCTCCACATTGCACGGTGCAATTCTGAAATTTTTAGCTTTTTCCTGTTAATCCTAGCATGATAAAGAAGATTCAAAGAGAGTGAGATGCCAGCTCCTTTCATTCAGTCAGTAGCTTCAAACATTTCTGGACGTTTTTCAATGGCAAAAATCAATGAATATTGTAAATGCACAAACAGTAATATCTCCACATTGCACGGTGCAATTCTGAAATTTTTAGCTTTTTCCTGTTAATCCTAGCATGATAAAGAAGATTCAAAGAGAGTGAGATGCCAGCTCCTTTCATTCAGTCAGTAGCTTCAAACATTTCTGGACGTTTTTCAATGGCAAAAATCAATGAATATTGTAAATGCACAAACAGTAATATCTCCACATTGCACGGTGCAATTCTGAAATTTTTAGCTTTTTCCTGTTAATCCTAGCATGATAAAGAAGATTCAAAGAGAGTGAGATGCCAGCTCCTTTCATTCAGTCAGTAGCTTCAAACATTTCTGGTATATGAAAAACATGTTTTTCAATGGCAAAAATCAATGAATATTGTAAATGCACAAACAGTAATATCTCCACATTGCACGGTGCAATTCTGAAATTTTTAGCTTTTTCCTGTTAATCCTAGCATGATAAAGAAGATTCAAAGAGAGTGAGATGCCAGCTCCTTTCATTCAGTCAGTAGCTTCAAACATTTCTGGTATATGAAAAACATGTTTTTCAATGGCAAAAATCAATGAATATTGTAAATGCACAAACAGTAATATCTCCACATTGCACGGTGCAATTCTGAAATTTTTAGCTTTTTCCTGTTAATCCTAGCATGATAAAGAAGATTCAAAGAGAGTGAGATGCCAGCTCCTTTCATTCAGTCAGTAGCTTCAAACATTTCTGGTATATGAAAAACATGTTTTTCAATGGCAAAAATCAATGAATATTGTAAATGCACAAACAGTAATATCTCCACATTGCACGGTGCAATTCTGAAATTTTTAGCTTTTTCCTGTTAATCCTAGCATGATAAAGAAGATTCAAAGAGAGTGAGATGCCAGCTCCTTTCATTCAGTCAGTAGCTTCAAACATTTCTGGTAACGTTTTTCAATGGCAAAAATCAATGAATATTGTAAATGCACAAACAGTAATATCTCCACATTGCACGGTGCAATTCTGAAATTTTTTGCTTTTTCCTGTTAATCCTAGCATGATAAAGAAGATTCAAAGAGAGTGAGATGCCAGCTCCTTTCATTCAGTCAGTAGCTTCAAACATTTCTGGTATATGAAAAACATGTTTTTCAATGGCAAAAATCAATGAATATTGTAAATGCACAAACAGTAATATCTCCACATTGCACGGTGCAATTCTGAAATTTTTAGCTTTTTCCTGTTAATCCTAGCATGATAAAGAAGATTCAAAGAGAGTGAGATGCCAGCTCCTTTCATTCAGTCAGTAGCTTCAAACATTTCTGGTATATGAAAAACATGTTTTTCAATGGCAAAAATCAATGAATATTGTAAATGCACAAACAGTAATATCTCCACATTGCACGGTGCAATTCTGAAATTTTTACCTTTTTCCTGTTAATCCTAGCATGATAAAGAAGATTCAAAGAGAGTGAGATGCCAGCTCCTTTCATTCAGTCAGTAGCTTCAAACATTTCTGGTATATAAAACGTTTTTCAATGGCAAAAATCAATGAATATTGTAAATGCACAAACAGTAATATCTCCACATTGCACGGTGCAATTCTGAAATTTTTAGCTTTTTCCTGTTAATCCTAGCATGATAAAGAAGATTCAAAGAGAGTGAGATGCCAGCTCCTTTCATTCAGTCAGTAGCTTCAAACATTTCTGGACGTTTTTCAATGGCAAAAATCAATGAATATTGTAAATGCACAAACAGTAATATCTCCACATTGCACGGTGCAATTCTGAAATTTTTAGCTTTTTCCTGTTAATCCTAGCATGATAAAGAAGATTCAAAGAGAGTGAGATGCCAGCTCCTTTCATTCAGTCAGTAGCTTCAAACATTTCTGGTATATGAAAAACATGTTTTTCAATGGCAAAAATCAATGAATATTGTAAATGCACAAACAGTAATATCTCCACATTGCACGGTGCAATTCTGAAATTTTTAGCTTTTTCCTGTTAATCCTAGCATGATAAAGAAGATTCAAAGAGAGTGAGATGCCAGCTCCTTTCATTCAGTCAGTAGCTTCAAACATTTCTGGTATAAACGTTTTTCAATGGCAAAAATCAATGAATATTGTAAATGCACAAACAGTAATATCTCCACATTGCACGGTGCAATTCTGAAATTTTTAGCTTTTTCCTGCTAATCCTAGCATGATAAAGAAGATTCAAAGAGAGTGAGATGCCAGCTCCTTTCATTCAGTCAGTAGCTTCAAACATTTCTGGTATATGAAAAACATGTTTTTCAATGGCAAAAATCAATGAATATTGTAAATGCACAAACAGTAATATCTCCACATTGGCACGGTGCAATTCTGAAATTTTTAGCTTTTGATTCAAAGAGAGTGAGATGCCAGCTCCTTTCATTCAGTCAGTAGCTTCAAACATTTCTGGTATATGAAAAACATGTTTTTCAATGGCAAAAATCAATGAATATTGTAAATGCACAAACAGTAATATCTCCACATTGCACGGTGCAATTCTGAAATTTTTAGCTTTTTCCTGTTAATCCTAGCATGATAAAGAAGATTCAAAGAGAGTGAGATGCCAGCTCCTTTCATTCAGTCAGTAGCTTCAAACATTTCTGGACGTTTTTCAATGGCAAAAATCAATGAATATTGTAAATGCACAAACAGTAATATCTCCACATTGCACGGTGCAATTCTGAAATTTTTAGCTTTTTCCTGCTAATCCTAGCATGATAAAGAAGATTCAAAGAGAGTGAGATGCCAGCTCCTTTCATTCAGTCAGTAGCTTCAAACATTTCTGGTATATGAAAAACATGTTTTTCAATGGCAAAAATCAATGAATATTGTAAATGCACAAACAGTAATATCTCCACATTGCACGGTGCAATTCTGAAATTTTTAGCTTTTTCCTGTTAATCCTAGCATGATAAAGAAGATTCAAAGAGAGTGAGATGCCAGCTCCTTTCATTCAGTCAGTAGCTTCAAACATTTCTGGACGTTTTTCAATGGCAAAAATCAATGAATATTGTAAATGCACAAACAGTAATATCTCCACATTGCACGGTGCAATTCTGAAATTTTTAGCTTTTTCCTGTTAATCCTAGCATGATAAAGAAGATTCAAAGAGAGTGAGATGCCAGCTCCTTTCATTCAGTCAGTAGCTTCAAACATTTCTGGACGTTTTTCAATGGCAAAAATCAATGAATATTGTAAATGCACAAACAGTAATATCTCCACATTGCACGGTGCAATTCTGAAATTTTTAGCTTTTTCCTGTTAATCCTAGCATGATAAAGAAGATTCAAAGAGAGTGAGATGCCAGCTCCTTTCATTCAGTCAGTAGCTTCAAACATTTCTGGTATATGAAAAACATGTTTTTCAATGGCAAAAATCAATGAATATTGTAAATGCACAAACAGTAATATCTCCACATTGCACGGTGCAATTCTGAAATTTTTAGCTTTTTCCTGTTAATCCTAGCATGATAAAGAAGATTCAAAGAGAGTGAGATGCCAGCTCCTTTCATTCAGTCAGTAGCTTCAAACATTTCTGGACGTTTTTCAATGGCAAAAATCAATGAATATTGTAAATGCACAAACAGTAATATCTCCACATTGCACGGTGCAATTCTGAAATTTTTAGCTTTTTCCTGCTAATCCTAGCATGATAAAGAAGATTCAAAGAGAGTGAGATGCCAGCTCCTTTCATTCAGTCAGTAGCTTCAAACATTTCTGGTATATGAAAAACATGTTTTTCAATGGCAAAAATCAATGAATATTGTAAATGCACAAACAGTAATATCTCCACATTGCACAGTGCAATTCTGAAATTTTTAGCTTTTTCCTGTTAATCCTAGCATGATAAAGAAGATTCAAAGAGAGTGAGATGCCAGCTCCTTTCATTGTCAGTAGCTTCAAACATTTCTGGTATATGAAAAACATGTTTTTCAATGGCAAAAATCAATGAATATTGTAAATGCACAAACAGTAATATCTCCACATTGCACGGTGCAATTCTGAAATTTTTAGCTTTTTCCTGTTAATCCTAGCATGATAAAGAAGATTCAAAGAGAGTGAGATGCCAGCTCCTTTCATTCAGTCAGTAGCTTCAAACATTTCTGGACGTTTTTCAATGGCAAAAATCAATGAATATTGTAAATGCACAAACAGTAATATCTCCACATTGCACGGTGCAATTCTGAAATTTTTAGCTTTTTCCTGTTAATCCTAGCATGATAAAGAAGATTCAAAGAGAGTGAGATGCCAGCTCCTTTCATTCAGTCAGTAGCTTCAAACATTTCTGGACGTTTTTCAATGGCAAAAATCAATGAATATTGTAAATGCACAAACAGTAATATCTCCACATTGCACGGTGCAATTCTGAAATTTTTAGCTTTTTCCTGTTAATCCTAGCATGATAAAGAAGATTCAAAGAGAGTGAGATGCCAGCTCCTTTCATTCAGTCAGTAGCTTCAAACATTTCTGGTATATGAAAAACATGTTTTTCAATGGCAAAAATCAATGAATATTGTAAATGCACAAACAGTAATATCTCCACATTGCACGGTGCAATTCTGAAATTTTTAGCTTTTTCCTGTTAATCCTAGCATGATAAAGAAGATTCAAAGAGAGTGAGATGCCAGCTCCTTTCATTCAGTCAGTAGCTTCAAACATTTCTGGACGTTTTTCAATGGCAAAAATCAATGAATATTGTAAATGCACAAACAGTAATATCTCCACATTGCACGGTGCAATTCTGAAATTTTTAGCTTTTTCCTGTTAATCCTAGCATGATAAAGAAGATTCAAAGAGAGTGAGATGCCAGCTCCTTTCATTCAGTCAGTAGCTTCAAACATTTCTGGTATATGAAAAACATGTTTTTCAATGGCAAAAATCAATGAATATTGTAAATGCACAAACAGTAATATCTCCACATTGCACGGTGCAATTCTGAAATTTTTAGCTTTTTCCTGCTAATCCTAGTATGATAAAGAAGATTCAAAGAGAGTGAGATGCCAGCTCCTTTCATTCAGTCAGTAGCTTCAAACATTTCTGGTATATGAAAAACATGTTTTTCAATGGCAAAAATCAATGAATATTGTAAATGCACAAACAGTAATATCTCCACATTGCACGGTGCAATTCTGAAATTTTTAGCTTTTTCCTGTTAATCCTAGCATGATAAAGAAGATTCAAAGAGAGTGAGATGCCAGCTCCTTTCATTCAGTCAGTAGCTTCAAACATTTCTGGACGTTTTTCAATGGCAAAAATCAATGAATATTGTAAATGCACAAACAGTAACATCTCCACATTGCACGGTGCAATTCTGAAATTTTTAGCTTTTTCCTGTTAATCCTAGCATGATAAAGAAGATTCAAAGAGAGTGAGATGCCAGCTCCTTTCATTCAGTCAGTAGCTTCAAACATTTCTGGACGTTTTTCAATGGCAAAAATCAATGAATATTGTAAATGCACAAACAGTAATATCTCCACATTGCACGGTGCAATTCTGAAATTTTTAGCTTTTTCCTGTTAATCCTAGCATGATAAAGAAGATTCAAAGAGAGTGAGATGCCAGCTCCTTTCATTCAGTCAGTAGCTTCAAACATTTCTGGTATATGAAAAACATGTTTTTCAATGGCAAAAATCAATGAATATTGTAAATGCACAAACAGTAATATCTCCACATTGCACGGTGCAATTCTGAAATTTTTAGCTTTTTCCTGTTAATCCTAGCATGATAAAGAAGATTCAAAGAGAGTGAGATGCCAGCTCCTTTCATTCAGTCAGTAGCTTCAAACATTTCTGGACGTTTTTCAATGGCAAAAATCAATGAATATTGTAAATGCACAAACAGTAATATCTCCACATTGCACGGTGCAATTCTGAAATTTTTAGCTTTTTCCTGTTAATCCTAGCATGATAAAGAAGATTCAAAGAGAGTGAGATGCCAGCTCCTTTCATTCAGTCAGTAGCTTCAAACATTTCTGGACGTTTTTCAATGGCAAAAATCAATGAATATTGTAAATGCACAAACAGTAATATCTCCACATTGCACGGTGCAATTCTGAAATTTTTAGCTTTTTCCTGTTAATCCTAGCATGATAAAGAAGATTCAAAGAGAGTGAGATGCCAGCTCCTTTCATTCAGTCAGTAGCTTCAAACATTTCTGGACGTTTTTCAATGGCAAAAATCAATGAATATTGTAAATGCACAAACAGTAATATCTCCACATTGCACGGTGCAATTCTGAAATTTTTAGCTTTTTCCTGTTAATCCTAGCATGATAAAGAAGATTCAAAGAGAGTGAGATGCCAGCTCCTTTCATTCAGTCAGTAGCTTCAAACATTTCTGGACGTTTTTCAATGGCAAAAATCAATGAATATTGTAAATGCACAAACAGTAATATCTCCACATTGCACGGTGCAATTCTGAAATTTTTAGCTTTTTCCTGTTAATCCTAGCATGATAAAGAAGATTCAAAGAGAGTGAGATGCCAGCTCCTTTCATTCAGTCAGTAGCTTCAAACATTTCTGGACGTTTTTCAATGGCAAAAATCAATGAATATTGTAAATGCACAAACAGTAATATCTCCACATTGCACGGTGCAATTCTGAAATTTTTAGCTTTTTCCTGTTAATCCTAGCATGATAAAGAAGATTCAAAGAGAGTGAGATGGGGGCGTGGCTTAGGCACAGACCAGGATGGCAGCATAGGTCTGAGCTCCATGAGGGCTAAAACTACAAAGCGACGATAAAAGCAACTTAAGAGGATTTATTCATTTAATTTTGGCATGGACAAACTTCTTAAAGCCTAAGGATCATCTGGATACTAAAAAGACTCTCCCTGACCCGTTATTCCAGGAGATATTTCATTTGGAAGCAGTGAGGTGCGTCCTTGATTTCATTCCAGTCGTGGGTATTGTGACATAGTCCTGCAGGCTTGCAGGTCTGTGTGTCTCTGCAAAGGGACCCTCACCACTCCCTACCTCCGGGCCTCAGAACACCGTTCATCGGGTGTTACTTGGTGGATTGCATAGGATTTATACTTTGAAGCCGGCGGCACGGAGCTCCGTGGATCAGCTGATCCCTGCATGCAGAGAAAGACTATTCTGTCCCGACTCCGGGAAAGGCCCCACTGAGGGAGATCAATCTTCAGACACTACCAACAAACCTCTCCTATCAGGTAAGAGGTTCTCTGAAAATAACCAGAAACCTACCTTGAAGCTGTGGGGGGATACAGTCGAGCCCTGGAATTGACCCCCGTGCTGACAGGCTCCTTTCATTCATTCTGCCGGCGAGTCGCGCGGCTCTGCTGCGGGACAAACCAACTCTGTAAGCCAGCTTCTGCAGCCTGTGCTGGGAAGAAACAAAGACTGAGTTCTAAATAGTCCCACGGGATCCTGCACCCCGAAAGCGGCCTCCCTGAACCAGATCCTCAGCCTGCAAGCTGTCCCTGCCTGCTAGTCACCCCATTACCAGCTGCGACCGGTGATAGAACTATTAAACTGAAAATACCGGCCGGCGCTGTGCAGGGAAGACCGCGGTCCCAGGAGTATTTGAGTGACAGTGTGATATTACAGACAGAGTCCGGGCTCTATTAAACAACCCCCCAATAAAACCAGGAGACCCCCTCTGTTTTAAAGTACCGGCGGCCACCTGACAATTTCATCCAACATCCAGCTGACGTGACCCCACAGAGGACCAGACCGGACCCGCAAGACTCCACTACATAGAGAAGCGACGCTGCACCCCCGGACCAAGTATCCACACTTCCACCGGACCCTGAGGACAAGACTCCTGTTACCAACTGAAGTCCGAGATCCCAAGGCTGAGCGACACGAAGATCAAGAGGCGGAGCGGGACGGTACACACCAAGCCATCAAGGTTAGATGAGCCCTGGCTAACACCAGGGCTCTTACCGTTTCCGTGGGTCTGTTGTCCGCGATTCCGAGGCTGCTCTGGTGGCAGCGGTGTCCCCTCTTCCTTCAGCTGACAGGCACCGTCAGTGTCTGTGTCGCGGCTCTCTCCTCCTCTGTGCGGCTGCCGCCGGGCTGTTCCCTTGATAGCGGTGCCCCCTCCTCTGTACTGAAGCCGTTCTGCTTACTGCTCTCTCCCATTGTCGGGCACTGCCGGTGTCTTCGGCCCGTCCCACCGCGTCCCTGAGGTTGCCATAGCGACGGAGGTTTCCCCCTCCTTAGCAGAGGGGCCGCTCCGCTCCTCTCAGCTCCAACTGATAGGAGCTGACAGTGCCCACAGTCCGCATTGTCCATCCTTAGATGTGCCGCTCTGCTGATTAACTCCTCCGGTGACTGTCTCCTGCAGACCCTGTGATCTACCTCCCCCTGCTGAAACACCACTGAGCTTTATATGCCCCCGGTATTTAAGCCCTGCAGGCTCACTCAGACTGCCCCTCTACTCCTGCAATAGTATCACTGTGCTCCAGCTGACTTGACACGCATACACAGCCGGCACATTCAAATCACCCCTGCCTCCTATTACAACGCCGCTCAGCTCTGCTGCCTAAGCTGTGTCTGAGGATCCCGGGGCTGTTCCCTTGGTGGCGGTGCCCCCCTCTTTTGACTGCGGGACTGTCTGATTCTCCCGGCTCCCAGCTGACAGGCACCGCCGACATTCACGGCTCGCCTCCATCTTCTGCCCGCTGCGCCGCTCTGCCACCTGTGTGCCTCTGGTGTGGGGTCCCCACTGACTCCCATTGACTGTATGCCCCCTCCTATTGCAGCGCTGCTGTGATCCCACCTGATACCGGCATCTATCTCCTGCTGCAACATTTAAATCTCCCGCCCCCTGCTGAACTGCTGAAGTGCCGCTCTGCTCCGCTGTCCAAGGTACTGATTTTATATCAGTACATATAAAGCGGTCTATCAGCCAATATATGGTGTGACAGCAACCTGAACACGGAGTTTGACTCTGAGGGGGAGAGGAGGGTTAAGTGGAACTGTTACTGCCTTCATATATATATTTTGTGACCACGCTACCTGATATATATATTACAGTTGGTGCTCATGGAATTCTACAGAACTGCTGATCTCTATAATAATTAGTTTTCTGTTGACAACTATATGTGCCTTTATTTTTATCCCTCAGGTCAATTTTCATTATTTCTTTTGATACTTTTGACTGTGATTTGCATTTAAAGGATTGCATTCTAGGGGGTACATAGCTCCGCAGTTTTTAAGAGTATTGTTTGCCTCTTGTCGGAATAATATTTGTTTATGCAAATTTCTTCTAGTCATTGTTCCTAGTTATTTTGCAACTCTAAAGTCTTTTGTCCACTCTTCAGGTCAATTATTTCTAGTGCCATTTTAATATTTTTCTATATATATATACTTATAGGTCTGATATTTTATAATGGCGGCTAATAAAAAAAATACCCAAAAGTCATTGGAAGCTCCCCTTAAATCTAGTGCGGTAAAAGCGAAGTCCTCTAAACGCTTTTCATTTTCAAACCCATCAGAAGATGCTGTCAATACTATTAGTCCTCTTAAGTCCAGATCTCCTCATAGAAATCTGGAAGACAGACAGAGTTCTAAAGTAAGCTCTCCCACCAAGGAATCTTCTAAAACTATATTATCTCCAAAACCACAGAGAATTCCTGATGCTAAACCTGCCCCTTCTATCGTAGTTAAGGAAAAAAAAGTGGAAAAGATGGATATTTCCATCTCATCAAAGAGAAGGGACCCAGGAGAATGGAGCAACAAATATTCTTCACTGGCCTCGAGCTCGGATGAAGAATCCTCGGACACATCTCCCAATCCCAGTCCAGATAAGAGACGTGCTAAAAGGGACTTTTCCCCTTCGTCCTCAGATCCTACTCCTAGTGTCCCGGTCAAAATGACCATTTCTCAAGATTTGGGAAATACCGACCTTGGTTTATATCTGGACAATCTTTTAAAGACGATTGACAGAAATATGAAACTGGGCTTCGAGAAACAGGTAGACACCATGAAATCTACTTTGGAAGCTTTTGGAGTTAAATTAGAGCAAAACACTAAAAGACTTGAAACGGTGGAGAGTAAGATAGAATCTGTCTCTTCTGATAATCTAGAAATTAAATCAGAACTTAAAAGACTCAGATTAAAAGTTGCGGATTTGGAGGATAGGAGTAGGAGAAATAATTTGAAAATTAGAGGCATATCTGAGGATGTTTCTCCCTCAGATGTCTTGGCTTTTGTCAAAGACTTATTTCACAAGACAATCCCATCCCTCTCTGAGCAGGATCTTATCATCGATAGGGCCCATCGCCTATTTCGTCCGACCTCCATCTCCTCGGATCTTCCTAGGGATGTAATAGTTAGGTTACATTTTTTCTCGACCAAAGAGAGAATCTTGAATTATATCAGGGAAAATAGGACTTTTCCAGAGCCTTTCTCGCACCTAAAAATTTTCTCCGATTTTTCCAAAGAAACCATGGATGCAAGAAGGTCATACAAATTGACCACAGATAGACTGAGGGATATGAATATCCCATATAGGTGGGGCTTTCCAGTAAAGTTGCTGATTTTCTTTAACCGGAAAACATTCACTCTTACAGATCCTGATGAAGGCCCTAAATTTTTTGATTTTATAAAAGACATTCCCTACAAAGTTACAAAGGCACCCCACCGCTGAAATGATAAACACTACTCCCTCGGGAGCCCTCTTTAAAAATAATCTCATTTTATCACCTCACCTAACATGCTATAATAAATTTATCATTCTTCTTTATATTTGGCCTTCATGGTTTGTCCACATTATTTTTCCCCCCAATCTGAGGGAGAACCTTTTCGGTGAAGGTTCCCTCAGGAGATTTTTGATTCGTTTTTTTTTTTTCCTTTTTCTCGGAATATTTGGTTATTGTTATTACTATCTTTGAATTAATATTAGAGATATTGTATTCCAGCTTTGATTGTTGGTTGATTTTTATTTTTTGGGAATTTGTTGGACCAACTGACCCCTCTCCTTTTGACTTACTTTAATTATTAATTTACCTATGCCTATCAAGATCATCACCTACAATGTAAGAGGCCTAAACAGTCCCAATAAGAGATTCTCAAGTCGTTTGAAAGATCTTTGGTGATTCACTTATTTTCAGTGTGTAAGAACGCATTGGCTTTTTATTGGAGAAAGTCACATGTCCCCACTTTGGAGGACTTAGTTGATAAGATGAATCTCCATAGAATATCTGAACTAAGATTTGCCCTTATCAACAATAATTTACTTAAATTTTCTAGGAAGTGGGATATTTGGCTCACTAAATTCCCTCAACCCCCTCATAACGCTGGAACATCTTAATGTGTGTCGTGTTTAGCTCATTAATATGTTTAATTTTTGCTAATGATAGTAATGTGTGTTTAAAGTGTTCAAATTTCTGTATTATCGTATATATTATTTGACGAACAAATTTCTCCCATCTTTCCTGATTATCCATTCCTGTTTGTTCCCTTTCCCTTTCCCTTCCCTCAGAATTTTTCCCTTATTATGAATATTCTTTTGTCACTACTTTTATGCTACGTGTGTTATTCCCCTGTTAAATTGTTTATTAAAAATAAAAAAATATGGTAAAACAAAGAGAGTGAGATGCCAGCTCCTTTCATTCAGTCAGTAGCTTCAAACATTTCTGGACGTTTTTCAATGGCAAAAATCAATGAATATTGTAAATGCACAAACAGTAATATCTCCACATTGCACGGTGCAATTCTGAAATTTTTAGCTTTTTCCTGCTAATCCTAGCATGATAAAGAAGATTCAAAGAGAGTGAGATGCCAGCTCCTTTCATTCAGTCAGTAGCTTCAAACATTTCTGGTATATGAAAAACATGTTTTTCAATGGCAAAAATCAATGAATATTGTAAATGCACAAACAGTAATATCTCCACATTGCACGGTGCAATTCTGAAATTTTTAGCTTTTTCCTGTTAATCCTAGCATGATAAAGAAGATTCAAAGAGAGTGAGATGCCAGCTCCTTTCATTCAGTCAGTAGCTTCAAACATTTCTGGTATATGAAAAACATGTTTTTCAATGGAAAAAATCAATGAATATTGTAAATGCACAAACAGTAATATCTCCACATTGCACGGTGCAATTCTGAAATTTTTAGCTTTTTCCTGTTAATCCTAGCATGATAAAGAAGATTCAAAGAGAGTGAGATGCCAGCTCCTTTCATTCAGTCAGTAGCTTCAAACATTTCTGGACGTTTTTCAATGGCAAAAATCAATGAATATTGTAAATGCACAAACAGTAATATCTCCACATTGCACGGTGCAATTCTGAAATTTTTAGCTTTTTCCTGCTAATCCTAGCATGATAAAGAAGATTCAAAGAGAGTGAGATGCCAGCTCCTTTCATTCAGTCAGTAGCTTCAAACATTTCTGGTATATGAAAAACATGTTTTTCAATGGCAAAAATCAATGAATATTGTAAATGCACAAACAGTAATATCTCCACATTGCACGGTGCAATTCTGAAATTTTTAGCTTTTTCCTGTTAATCCTAGCATGATAAAGAAGATTCAAAGAGAGTGAGATGCCAGCTCCTTTCATTCAGTCAGTAGCTTCAAACATTTCTGGACGTTTTTCAATGGCAAAAATCAATGAATATTGTAAATGCACAAACAGTAATATCTCCACATTGCACGGTGCAATTCTGAAATTTTTAGCTTTTTCCTGTTAATCCTAGCATGATAAAGAAGATTCAAAGAGAGTGAGATGCCAGCTCCTTTCATTCAGTCAGTAGCTTCAAACATTTCTGGACGTTTTTCAATGGCAAAAATCAATGAATATTGTAAATGCACAAACAGTAATATCTCCACATTGCACGGTGCAATTCTGAAATTTTTAGCTTTTTCCTGTTAATCCTAGCATGATAAAGAAGATTCAAAGAGAGTGAGATGCCAGCTCCTTTCATTCAGTCAGTAGCTTCAAACATTTCTGGTATATGAAAAACATGTTTTTCAATGGCAAAAATCAATGAATATTGTAAATGCACAAACAGTAATATCTCCACATTGCACGGTGCAATTCTGAAATTTTTAGCTTTTTCCTGTTAATCCTAGCATGATAAAGAAGATTCAAAGAGAGTGAGATGCCAGCTCCTTTCATTCAGTCAGTAGCTTCAAACATTTCTGGACGTTTTTCAATGGCAAAAATCAATGAATATTGTAAATGCACAAACAGTAATATCTCCACATTGCACGGTGCAATTCTGAAATTTTTTGCTTTTTCCTGTTAATCCTAGCATGATAAAGAAGATTCAAAGAGAGTGAGATGCCAGCTCCTTTCATTCAGTCAGTAGCTTCAAACATTTCTGGTATATGAAAAACATGTTTTTCAATGGCAAAAATCAATGAATATTGTAAATGCACAAACAGTAATATCTCCACATTGCACGGTGCAATTCTGAAATTTTTAGCTTTTTCCTGTTAATCCTAGCATGATAAAGAAGATTCAAAGAGAGTGAGATGCCAGCTCCTTTCATTCAGTCAGTAGCTTCAAACATTTCTGGTATATGAAAAACATGTTTTTCAATGGCAAAAATCAATGAATATTGTAAATGCACAAACAGTAATATCTCCACATTGCACGGTGCAATTCTGAAATTTTTTGCTTTTTCCTGTTAATCCTAGCATGATAAAGAAGATTCAAAGAGAGTGAGATGCCAGCTCCTTTCATTCAGTCAGTAGCTTCAAACATTTCTGGACGTTTTTCAATGGCAAAAATCAATGAATATTGTAAATGCACAAACAGTAATATCTCCACATTGCACGGTGCAATTCTGAAATTTTTAGCTTTTTCCTGTTAATCCTAGCATGATAAAGAAGATTCAAAGAGAGTGAGATGCCAGCTCCTTTCATTCAGTCAGTAGCTTCAAACATTTCTGGTATATGAAAAACATGTTTTTCAATGGCAAAAATCAATGAATATTGTAAATGCACAAACAGTAATATCTCCACATTGCACGGTGCAATTCTGAAATTTTTAGCTTTTTCCTGTTAATCCTAGCATGATAAAGAAGATTCAAAGAGAGTGAGATGCCAGCTCCTTTCATTCAGTCAGTAGCTTCAAACATTTCTGGACGTTTTTCAATGGCAAAAATCAATGAATATTGTAAATGCACAAACAGTAATATCTCCACATTGCACGGTGCAATTCTGAAATTTTTAGCTTTTTCCTGTTAATCCTAGCATGATAAAGAAGATTCAAAGAGAGTGAGATGCCAGCTCCTTTCATTCAGTCAGTAGCTTCAAACATTTCTGGTATATGAAAAACATGTTTTTCAATGGCAAAAATCAATGAATATTGTAAATGCACAAACAGTAATATCTCCACATTGCACGGTGCAATTCTGAAATTTTTAGCTTATTCCTGTTAATCCTAGCATGATAAAGAAGATTCAAAGAGAGTGAGATGCCAGCTCCTTTCATTCAGTCAGTAGCTTCAAACATTTCTGGTATATGAAAAACATGTTTTTCAATGGCAAAAATCAATGAATATTGTAAATGCACAAACAGTAATATCTCCACATTGCACGGTGCAATTCTGAAATTTTTAGCTTTTTCCTGTTAATCCTAGCATGATAAAGAAGATTCAAAGAGAGTGAGATGCCAGCTCCTTTCATTCAGTCAGTAGCTTCAAACATTTCTGGACGTTTTTCAATGGCAAAAATCAATGAATATTGTAAATGCACAAACAGTAATATCTCCACATTGCACGGTGCAATTCTGAAATTTTTAGCTTTTTCCTGTTAATCCTAGCATGATAAAGAAGATTCAAAGAGAGTGAGATGCCAGCTCCTTTCATTCAGTCAGTAGCTTCAAACATTTCTGGACGTTTTTCAATGGCAAAAATCAATGAATATTGTAAATGCACAAACAGTAATATCTCCACATTGCACGGTGCAATTCTGAAATTTTTAGCTTTTTCCTGTTAATCCTAGCATGATAAAGAAGATTCAAAGAGAGTGAGATGCCAGCTCCTTTCATTCAGTCAGTAGCTTCAAACATTTCTGGACGTTTTTCAATGGCAAAAATCAATGAATATTGTAAATGCACAAACAGTAATATCTCCACATTGCACGGTGCAATTCTGAAATTTTTAGCTTTTTCCTGTTAATCCTAGCATGATAAAGAAGATTCAAAGAGAGTGAGATGCCAGCTCCTTTCATTCAGTCAGTAGCTTCAAACATTTCTGGTATATGAAAAACATGTTTTTCAATGGCAAAAATCAATGAATATTGTAAATGCACAAACAGTAATATCTCCACATTGCACGGTGCAATTCTGAAATTTTTAGCTTTTTCCTGTTAATCCTAGCATGATAAAGAAGATTCAAAGAGAGTGAGATGCCAGCTCCTTTCATTCAGTCAGTAGCTTCAAACATTTCTGGACGTTTTTCAATGGCAAAAATCAATGAATATTGTAAATGCACAAACAGTAATATCTCCACATTGCACGGTGCAATTCTGAAATTTTTTGCTTTTTCCTGTTAATCCTAGCATGATAAAGAAGATTCAAAGAGAGTGAGATGCCAGCTCCTTTCATTCAGTCAGTAGCTTCAAACATTTCTGGACTTTTTCAATGGCAAAAATCAATGAATATTGTAAATGCACAAACAGTAATATCTCCACATTGCACGGTGCAATTCTGAAATTTTTAGCTTTTTCCTGTTAATCCTAGCATGATAAAGAAGATTCAAAGAGAGTGAGATGCCAGCTCCTTTCATTCAGTCAGTAGCTTCAAACATTTCTGGTATATGAAAAACATGTTTTTCAATGGCAAAAATCAATGAATATTGTAAATGCACAAACAGTAATATCTCCACATTGCACGGTGCAATTCTGAAATTTTTAGCTTTTTCCTGTTAATCCTAGCATGATAAAGAAGATTCAAAGAGAGTGAGATGCCAGCTCCTTTCATTCAGTCAGTAGCTTCAAACATTTCTGGACGTTTTTCAATGGCAAAAATCAATGAATATTGTAAATGCACAAACAGTAATATCTCCACATTGCACGGTGCAATTCTGAAATTTTTAGCTTTTTCCTGTTAATCCTAGCATGATAAAGAAGATTCAAAGAGAGTGAGATGCCAGCTCCTTTCATTCAGTCAGTAGCTTCAAACATTTCTGGTATATGAAAAACATGTTTTTCAATGGCAAAAATCAATGAATATTGTAAATGCACAAACAGTAATATCTCCACATTGCACGGTGCAATTCTGAAATTTTTAGCTTTTTCCTGTTAATCCTAGCATGATAAAGAAGATTCAAAGAGAGTGAGATGCCAGCTCCTTTCATTCAGTCAGTAGCTTCAAACATTTCTGGTATATGAAAAACATGTTTTTCAATGGCAAAAATCAATGAATATTGTAAATGCACAAACAGTAATATCTCCACATTGCACGGTGCAATTCTGAAATTTTTAGCTTTTTCCTGTTAATCCTAGCATGATAAAGAAGATTCAAAGAGAGTGAGATGCCAGCTCCTTTCATTCAGTCAGTAGCTTCAAACATTTCTGGACGTTTTTCAATGGCAAAAATCAATGAATATTGTAAATGCACAAACAGTAATATCTCCACATTGCACGGTGCAATTCTGAAATTTTTTGCTTTTTCCTGTTAATCCTAGCATGATAAAGAAGATTCAAAGAGAGTGAGATGCCAGCTCCTTTCATTCAGTCAGTAGCTTCAAACATTTCTGGACGTTTTTCAATGGCAAAAATCAATGAATATTGTAAATGCACAAACAGTAATATCTCCACATTGCACGGTGCAATTCTGAAATTTTTTGCTTTTTCCTGTTAATCCTAGCATGATAAAGAAGATTCAAAGAGAGTGAGATGCCAGCTCCTTTCATTCAGTCAGTAGCTTCAAACATTTCTGGACTTTTTCAATGGCAAAAATCAATGAATATTGTAAATGCACAAACAGTAATATCTCCACATTGCACGGTGCAATTCTGAAATTTTTAGCTTTTTCCTGTTAATCCTAGCATGATAAAGAAGATTCAAAGAGAGTGAGATGCCAGCTCCTTTCATTCAGTCAGTAGCTTCAAACATTTCTGGTATATGAAAAACATGTTTTTCAATGGCAAAAATCAATGAATATTGTAAATGCACAAACAGTAATATCTCCACATTGCACGGTGCAATTCTGAAATTTTTAGCTTTTTCCTGTTAATCCTAGCATGATAAAGAAGATTCAAAGAGAGTGAGATGCCAGCTCCTTTCATTCAGTCAGTAGCTTCAAACATTTCTGGACGTTTTTCAATGGCAAAAATCAATGAATATTGTAAATGCACAAACAGTAATATCTCCACATTGCACGGTGCAATTCTGAAATTTTTAGCTTTTTCCTGTTAATCCTAGCATGATAAAGAAGATTCAAAGAGAGTGAGATGCCAGCTCCTTTCATTCAGTCAGTAGCTTCAAACATTTCTGGTATATGAAAAACATGTTTTTCAATGGCAAAAATCAATGAATATTGTAAATGCACAAACAGTAATATCTCCACATTGCACGGTGCAATTCTGAAATTTTTAGCTTTTTCCTGTTAATCCTAGCATGATAAAGAAGATTCAAAGAGAGTGAGATGCCAGCTCCTTTCATTCAGTCAGTAGCTTCAAACATTTCTGGTATATGAAAAACATGTTTTTCAATGGCAAAAATCAATGAATATTGTAAATGCACAAACAGTAATATCTCCACATTGCACGGTGCAATTCTGAAATTTTTAGCTTTTTCCTGTTAATCCTAGCATGATAAAGAAGATTCAAAGAGAGTGAGATGCCAGCTCCTTTCATTCAGTCAGTAGCTTCAAACATTTCTGGACGTTTTTCAATGGCAAAAATCAATGAATATTGTAAATGCACAAACAGTAATATCTCCACATTGCACGGTGCAATTCTGAAATTTTTTGCTTTTTCCTGTTAATCCTAGCATGATAAAGAAGATTCAAAGAGAGTGAGATGCCAGCTCCTTTCATTCAGTCAGTAGCTTCAAACATTTCTGGACTTTTTCAATGGCAAAAATCAATGAATATTGTAAATGCACAAACAGTAATATCTCCACATTGCACGGTGCAATTCTGAAATTTTTAGCTTTTTCCTGTTAATCCTAGCATGATAAAGAAGATTCAAAGAGAGTGAGATGCCAGCTCCTTTCATTCAGTCAGTAGCTTCAAACATTTCTGGTATATGAAAAACATGTTTTTCAATGGCAAAAATCAATGAATATTGTAAATGCACAAACAGTAATATCTCCACATTGCACGGTGCAATTCTGAAATTTTTAGCTTTTTCCTGTTAATCCTAGCATGATAAAGAAGATTCAAAGAGAGTGAGATGCCAGCTCCTTTCATTCAGTCAGTAGCTTCAAACATTTCTGGACGTTTTTCAATGGCAAAAATCAATGAATATTGTAAATGCACAAACAGTAATATCTCCACATTGCACGGTGCAATTCTGAAATTTTTAGCTTTTTCCTGTTAATCCTAGCATGATAAAGAAGATTCAAAGAGAGTGAGATGCCAGCTCCTTTCATTCAGTCAGTAGCTTCAAACATTTCTGGTATATGAAAAACATGTTTTTCAATGGCAAAAATCAATGAATATTGTAAATGCACAAACAGTAATATCTCCACATTGCACGGTGCAATTCTGAAATTTTTAGCTTTTTCCTGTTAATCCTAGCATGATAAAGAAGATTCAAAGAGAGTGAGATGCCAGCTCCTTTCATTCAGTCAGTAGCTTCAAACATTTCTGGTATATGAAAAACATGTTTTTCAATGGCAAAAATCAATGAATATTGTAAATGCACAAACAGTAATATCTCCACATTGCACGGTGCAATTCTGAAATTTTTAGCTTTTTCCTGTTAATCCTAGCATGATAAAGAAGATTCAAAGAGAGTGAGATGCCAGCTCCTTTCATTCAGTCAGTAGCTTCAAACATTTCTGGACGTTTTTCAATGGCAAAAATCAATGAATATTGTAAATGCACAAACAGTAATATCTCCACATTGCACGGTGCAATTCTGAAATTTTTTGCTTTTTCCTGTTAATCCTAGCATGATAAAGAAGATTCAAAGAGAGTGAGATGCCAGCTCCTTTCATTCAGTCAGTAGCTTCAAACATTTCTGGACTTTTTCAATGGCAAAAATCAATGAATATTGTAAATGCACAAACAGTAATATCTCCACATTGCACGGTGCAATTCTGAAATTTTTAGCTTTTTCCTGTTAATCCTAGCATGATAAAGAAGATTCAAAGAGAGTGAGATGCCAGCTCCTTTCATTCAGTCAGTAGCTTCAAACATTTCTGGACGTTTTTCAATGGCAAAAATCAATGAATATTGTAAATGCACAAACAGTAATATCTCCACATTGCACGGTGCAATTCTGAAATTTTTAGCTTTTTCCTGTTAATCCTAGCATGATAAAGAAGATTCAAAGAGAGTGAGATGCCAGCTCCTTTCATTCAGTCAGTAGCTTCAAACATTTCTGGTATATGAAAAACATGTTTTTCAATGGCAAAAATCAATGAATATTGTAAATGCACAAACAGTAATATCTCCACATTGCACGGTGCAATTCTGAAATTTTTAGCTTTTTCCTGTTAATCCTAGCATGATAAAGAAGATTCAAAGAGAGTGAGATGCCAGCTCCTTTCATTCAGTCAGTAGCTTCAAACATTTCTGGACGTTTTTCAATGGCAAAAATCAATGAATATTGTAAATGCACAAACAGTAATATCTCCACATTGCACGGTGCAATTCTGAAATTTTTTGCTTTTTCCTGTTAATCCTAGCATGATAAAGAAGATTCAAAGAGAGTGAGATGCCAGCTCCTTTCATTCAGTCAGTAGCTTCAAACATTTCTGGACTTTTTCAATGGCAAAAATCAATGAATATTGTAAATGCACAAACAGTAATATCTCCACATTGCACGGTGCAATTCTGAAATTTTTAGCTTTTTCCTGTTAATCCTAGCATGATAAAGAAGATTCAAAGAGAGTGAGATGCCAGCTCCTTTCATTCAGTCAGTAGCTTCAAACATTTCTGGTATATGAAAAACATGTTTTTCAATGGCAAAAATCAATGAATATTGTAAATGCACAAACAGTAATATCTCCACATTGCACGGTGCAATTCTGAAATTTTTAGCTTTTTCCTGTTAATCCTAGCATGATAAAGAAGATTCAAAGAGAGTGAGATGCCAGCTCCTTTCATTCAGTCAGTAGCTTCAAACATTTCTGGACGTTTTTCAATGGCAAAAATCAATGAATATTGTAAATGCACAAACAGTAATATCTCCACATTGCACGGTGCAATTCTGAAATTTTTAGCTTTTTCCTGTTAATCCTAGCATGATAAAGAAGATTCAAAGAGAGTGAGATGCCAGCTCCTTTCATTCAGTCAGTAGCTTCAAACATTTCTGGTATATGAAAAACATGTTTTTCAATGGCAAAAATCAATGAATATTGTAAATGCACAAACAGTAATATCTCCACATTGCACGGTGCAATTCTGAAATTTTTAGCTTTTTCCTGTTAATCCTAGCATGATAAAGAAGATTCAAAGAGAGTGAGATGCCAGCTCCTTTCATTCAGTCAGTAGCTTCAAACATTTCTGGTATATGAAAAACATGTTTTTCAATGGCAAAAATCAATGAATATTGTAAATGCACAAACAGTAATATCTCCACATTGCACGGTGCAATTCTGAAATTTTTAGCTTTTTCCTGTTAATCCTAGCATGATAAAGAAGATTCAAAGAGAGTGAGATGCCAGCTCCTTTCATTCAGTCAGTAGCTTCAAACATTTCTGGACGTTTTTCAATGGCAAAAATCAATGAATATTGTAAATGCACAAACAGTAATATCTCCACATTGCACGGTGCAATTCTGAAATTTTTAGCTTTTTCCTGTTAATCCTAGCATGATAAAGAAGATTCAAAGAGAGTGAGATGCCAGCTCCTTTCATTCAGTCAGTAGCTTCAAACATTTCTGGACGTTTTTCAATGGCAAAAATCAATGAATATTGTAAATGCACAAACAGTAATATCTCCACATTGCACGGTGCAATTCTGAAATTTTTAGCTTTTTCCTGTTAATCCTAGCATGATAAAGAAGATTCAAAGAGAGTGAGATGCCAGCTCCTTTCATTCAGTCAGTAGCTTCAAACATTTCTGGACGTTTTTCAATGGCAAAAATCAATGAATATTGTAAATGCACAAACAGTAATATCTCCACATTGCACGGTGCAATTCTGAAATTTTTAGCTTTTTCCTGTTAATCCTAGCATGATAAAGAAGATTCAAAGAGAGTGAGATGCCAGCTCCTTTCATTCAGTCAGTAGCTTCAAACATTTCTGGTATATGAAAAACATGTTTTTCAATGGCAAAAATCAATGAATATTGTAAATGCACAAACAGTAATATCTCCACATTGCACGGTGCAATTCTGAAATTTTTAGCTTTTTCCTGTTAATCCTAGCATGATAAAGAAGATTCAAAGAGAGTGAGATGCCAGCTCCAGATGCCAGCTCCTTTCATTCAGTCAGTAGCTTCAAACATTTCTGGTATATGAAAAACATGTTTTTCAATGGCAAAAATCAATGAATATTGTAAATGCACAAACAGTAATATCTCCACATTGCACGGTGCAATTCTGAAATTTTTAGCTTTTTCCTGTTAATCCTAGCATGATAAAGAAGATTCAAAGAGAGTGAGATGCCAGCTCCTTTCATTCAGTCAGTAGCTTCAAACATTTCTGGACGTTTTTCAATGGCAAAAATCAATGAATATTGTAAATGCACAAACAGTAATATCTCCACATTGCACGGTGCAATTCTGAAATTTTTAGCTTTTTCCTGTTAATCCTAGCATGATAAAGAAGATTCAAAGAGAGTGAGATGCCAGCTCCTTTCATTCAGTCAGTAGCTTCAAACATTTCTGGACGTTTTTCAATGGCAAAAATCAATGAATATTGTAAATGCACAAACAGTAATATCTCCACATTGCACGGTGCAATTCTGAAATTTTTAGCTTTTTCCTGTTAATCCTAGCATGATAAAGAAGATTCAAAGAGAGTGAGATGCCAGCTCCTTTCATTCAGTCAGTAGCTTCAAACATTTCTGGTATATGAAAAACATGTTTTTCAATGGCAAAAATCAATGAATATTGTAAATGCACAAACAGTAATATCTCCACATTGCACGGTGCAATTCTGAAATTTTTAGCTTTTTCCTGTTAATCCTAGCATGATAAAGAAGATTCAAAGAGAGTGAGATGCCAGCTCCTTTCATTCAGTCAGTAGCTTCAAACATTTCTGGACGTTTTTCAATGGCAAAAATCAATGAATATTGTAAATGCACAAACAGTAATATCTCCACATTGCACGGTGCAATTCTGAAATTTTTAGCTTTTTCCTGTTAATCCTAGCATGATAAAGAAGATTCAAAGAGAGTGAGATGCCAGCTCCTTTCATTCAGTCAGTAGCTTCAAACATTTCTGGGTATATGAAAAACGTTTTTCAATGGCAAAAATCAATGAATATTGTAAATGCACAAACAGTAATATCTCCACATTGCACGGTGCAATTCTGAAATTTTTAGCTTTTTCCTGTTAATCCTAGCATGATAAAGAAGATTCAAAGAGAGTGAGATGCCAGCTCCTTTCATTCAGTCAGTAGCTTCAAACATTTCTGGTATATGAAAAACATGTTTTTCAATGGCAAAAATCAATGAATATTGTAAATGCACAAACAGTAATATCTCCACATTGCACGGTGCAATTCTGAAATTTTTAGCTTTTTCCTGTTAATCCTAGCATGATAAAGAAGATTCAAAGAGAGTGAGATGCCAGCTCCTTTCATTCAGTCAGTAGCTTCAAACATTTCTGGTATATGAAAAACATGTTTTTCAATGGCAAAAATCAATGAATATTGTAAATGCACAAACAGTAATATCTCCACATTGCACGGTGCAATTCTGAAATTTTTAGCTTTTTCCTGTTAATCCTAGCATGATAAAGAAGATTCAAAGAGAGTGAGATGCCAGCTCCTTTCATTCAGTCAGTAGCTTCAAACATTTCTGGCGTTTTTCAATGGCAAAAATCAATGAATATTGTAAATGCACAAACAGTAATATCTCCACATTGCACGGTGCAATTCTGAAATTTTTAGCTTTTTCCTGTTAATCCTAGCATGATAAAGAAGATTCAAAGAGAGTGAGATGCCAGCTCCTTTCATTCAGTCAGTAGCTTCAAACATTTCTGGACGTTTTTCAATGGCAAAAATCAATGAATATTGTAAATGCACAAACAGTAATATCTCCACATTGCACGGTGCAATTCTGAAATTTTTAGCTTTTTCCTGTTAATCCTAGCATGATAAAGAAGATTCAAAGAGAGTGAGATGCCAGCTCCTTTCATTCAGTCAGTAGCTTCAAACATTTCTGGACGTTTTTCAATGGCAAAAATCAATGAATATTGTAAATGCACAAACAGTAATATCTCCACATTGCACGGTGCAATTCTGAAATTTTTAGCTTTTTCCTGTTAATCCTAGCATGATAAAGAAGATTCAAAGAGAGTGAGATGCCAGCTCCTTTCATTCAGTCAGTAGCTTCAAACATTTCTGGACGTTTTTCAATGGCAAAAATCAATGAATATTGTAAATGCACAAACAGTAATATCTCCACATTGCACGGTGCAATTCTGAAATTTTTAGCTTTTTCCTGTTAATCCTAGCATGATAAAGAAGATTCAAAGAGAGTGAGATGCCAGCTCCTTTCATTCAGTCCAGTAGCTTCAAACATTTCTGGATTTTCAATGGCAAAAATCAATGAATATTGTAAATGCACAAACAGTAATATCTCCACATTGTTAGCTTTTTCCTGTTAATCCTAGCATGATAAAGAAGATTCAAAAGAGAGTGAGATGCCAGCTCCTTTCATTCAGTCAGTAGCTTCAAACATTTCTGGTATATGAAAAACATGTTTTTCAATGGCAAAAATCAATGAATATTGTAAATGCACAAACAGTTAATATCTCCACTGATCTCCACATTGCACGGTGCAATTCTGAAATTTTTAGCTTTTTCCTGCTAATCCTAGCATGATAAAGAAGATTCAAAGAGAGTGAGCTGCCAGCTCCTTTCATTCAGTCAGTAGCTTCAAACATTTCTGGTATATGAAAAACATGTTTTTCAATGGCAAAAATCAATGAATATTGTAAATGCACAAACAGTAATATCTCCACATTGCACGGTGCAATTCTGAAATTTTTTGCTTTTTCCTGTTAATCCTAGCATGATAAAGAAGATTCAAAGAGAGTGAGATGCCAGCTCCTTTCATTCAGTCAGTAGATTCAAACATTTCTGGTATATGAAAAACATGTTTTTCAATGGCAAAAATCAATGAATATTGTAAATGCACAAACAGTAATATCTCCACATTGCACGGTGCAATTCTGAAATTTTTAGCTTTTTCCTGTTAATCCTAGCATGATAAAGAAGATTCAAAGAGAGTGAGATGCCAGCTCCTTTCATTCAGTCAGTAGCTTCAAACATTTCTGGACGTTTTTCAATGGCAAAAATCAATGAATATTGTAAATGCACAAACAGTAATATCTCCACATTGCACGGTGCAATTCTGAAATTTTTAGCTTTTTCCTGTTAATCCTAGCATGATAAAGAAGATTCAAAGAGAGTGAGATGCCAGCTCCTTTCATTCAGTCAGTAGCTTCAAACATTTCTTGTATATGAAAAACATGTTTTTCAATGGCAAAAATCAATGAATATTGTAAATGCACAAACAGTAATATCTCCACATTGCACGGTGCAATTCTGAAATTTTTAGCTTTTTCCTGTTAATCCTAGCATGATAAAGAAGATTCAAAGAGAGTGAGATGCCAGCTCCTTTCATTCAGTCAGTAGCTTCAAACATTTCTGGACGTTTTTCAATGGCAAAAATCAATGAATATTGTAAATGCACAAACAGTAATATCTCCACATTGCACGGTGCAATTCTGAAATTTTTAGCTTTTTCCTGTTAATCCTAGCATGATAAAGAAGATTCAAAGAGAGTGAGATGCCAGCTCCTTTCATTCAGTCAGTAGCTTCAAACATTTCTGGTATATGAAAAACATGTTTTTCAATGGCAAAAATCAATGAATATTGTAAATGCACAAACAGTAATATCTCCACATTGCACGGTGCAATTCTGAAATTTTTAGCTTTTTCCTGTTAATCCTAGCATGATAAAGAAGATTCAAAGAGAGTGAGATGCCAGCTCCTTTCATTCAGTCAGTAGCTTCAAACATTTCTGGTATATGAAAAACATGTTTTTCAATGGCAAAAATCAATGAATATTGTAAATGCACAAACAGTAATATCTCCACATTGCACGGTGCAATTCTGAAATTTTTAGCTTTTTCCTGTTAATCCTAGCATGATAAAGAAGATTCAAAGAGAGTGAGATGCCAGCTCCTTTCATTCAGTCAGTAGCTTCAAACATTTCTGGACGTTTTTCAATGGCAAAAATCAATGAATATTGTAAATGCACAAACAGTAATATCTCCACATTGCACGGTGCAATTCTGAAATTTTTAGCTTTTTCCTGTTAATCCTAGCATGATAAAGAAGATTCAAAGAGAGTGAGATGCCAGCTCCTTTCATTCAGTCAGTAGCTTCAAACATTTCTGGTATATGAAAAACATGTTTTTCAATGGCAAAAATCAATGAATATTGTAAATGCACAAACAGTAATATCTCCACATTGCACGGTGCAATTCTGAAATTTTTAGCTTTTTCCTGTTAATCCTAGCATGATAAAGAAGATTCAAAGAGAGTGAGATGCCAGCTCCTTTCATTCAGTCAGTAGCTTCAAACATTTCTGGTATATGAAAAACATGTTTTTCAATGGCAAAAATCAATGAATATTGTAAATGCACAAACAGTAATATCTCCACATTGCACGGTGCAATTCTGAAATTTTTAGCTTTTTCCTGTTAATCCTAGCATGATAAAGAAGATTCAAAGAGAGTGAGATGCCAGCTCCTTTCATTCAGTCAGTAGCTTCAAACATTTCTGGACGTTTTTCAATGGCAAAAATCAATGAATATTGTAAATGCACAAACAGTAATATCTCCACATTGCACGGTGCAATTCTGAAATTTTTAGCTTTTTCCTGTTAATCCTAGCATGATAAAGAAGATTCAAAGAGAGTGAGATGCCAGCTCCTTTCATTCAGTCAGTAGCTTCAAACATTTCTGGTATATGAAAAACATGTTTTTCAATGGCAAAAATAAATGAATATTGTAAATGCACAAACAGTAATATCTCCACATTGCACGGTGCAATTCTGAAATTTTTAGCTTTTTCCTGTTAATCCTAGCATGATAAAGAAGATTCAAAGAGAGTGAGATGCCAGCTCCTTTCATTCAGTCAGTAGCTTCAAACATTTCTGGACGTTTTTCAATGGCAAAAATCAATGAATATTGTAAATGCACAAACAGTAATATCTCCACATTGCACAGTGCAATTCTGAAATTTTTAGCTTTTTCCTGTTAATCCTAGCATGATAAAGAAGATTCAAAGAGAGTGAGATGCCAGCTCCTTTCATTCAGTCAGTAGCTTCAAACATTTCTGGTATATGAAAAACATGTTTTTCAATGGCAAAAATCAATGAATATTGTAAATGCACAAACAGTAATATCTCCACATTGCACGGTGCAATTCTGAAATTTTTAGCTTTTTCCTGTTAATCCTAGCATGATAAAGAAGATTCAAAGAGAGTGAGATGCCAGCTCCTTTCATTCAGTCAGTAGCTTCAAACATTTCTGGACGTTTTTCAATGGCAAAAATCAATGAATATTGTAAATGCACAAACAGTAATATCTCCACATTGCACGGTGCAATTCTGAAATTTTTAGCTTTTTCCTGTTAATCCTAGCATGATAAAGAAGATTCAAAGAGAGTGAGATGCCAGCTCCTTTCATTCATTCAGTAGCTTCAAACATTTCTGGTATATGAAAAACATGTTTTTCAATGGCAAAAATCAATGAATATTGTAAATGCACAAACAGTAATATCTCCACATTGCACGGTGCAATTCTGAAATTTTTAGCTTTTTCCTGTTAATCCTAGCATGATAAAGAAGATTCAAAGAGAGTGAGATGCCAGCTCCTTTCATTCAGTCAGTAGCTTCAAACATTTCTGGTATATGAAAAACATGTTTTTCAATGGCAAAAATCAATGAATATTGTAAATGCACAAACAGTAATATCTCCACATTGCACGGTGCAATTCTGAAATTTTTAGCTTTTTCCTGTTAATCCTAGCATGATAAAGAAGATTCAAAGAGAGTGAGATGCCAGCTCCTTTCATTCAGTCAGTAGCTTCAAACATTTCTGGACGTTTTTCAATGGCAAAAATCAATGAATATTGTAAATGCACAAACAGTAATATCTCCACATTGCACGGTGCAATTCTGAAATTTTTAGCTTTTTCCTGTTAATCCTAGCATGATAAAGAAGATTCAAAGAGAGTGAGATGCCAGCTCCTTTCATTCAGTCAGTAGCTTCAAACATTTCTGGACGTTTTTCAATGGCAAAAATCAATGAATATTGTAAATGCACAAACAGTAATATCTCCACATTGCACGGTGCAATTCTGAAATTTTTAGCTTTTTCCTGTTAATCCTAGCATGATAAAGAAGATTCAAAGAGAGTGAGATGCCAGCTCCTTTCATTCAGTCAGTAGCTTCAAACATTTCTGGACGTTTTTCAAGGGCAAAAATCAATGAATATTGTAAATGCACAAACAGTAATATCTCCACATTGCACGGTGCAATTCTGAAATTTTTAGCTTTTTCCTGTTAATCCTAGCATGATAAAGAAGATTCAAAGAGAGTGAGATGCCAGCTCCTTTCATTCAGTCAGTAGCTTCAAACATTTCTGGTATATGAAAAACATGTTTTTCAATGGCAAAAATCAATGAATATTGTAAATGCACAAACAGTAATATCTCCACATTGCACGGTGCAATTCTGAAATTTTTAGCTTATTCCTGTTAATCCTAGCATGATAAAGAAGATTCAAAGAGAGTGAGATGCCAGCTCCTTTCATTCAGTCAGTAGCTTCAAACATTTCTGGTATATGAAAAACACGTTTTTCAATGGCAAAAATCAATGAATATTGTAAATGCACAAACAGTAATATCTCCACATTGCACGGTGCAATTCTGAAATTTTTAGCTTTTTCCTGTTAATCCTAGCATGATAAAGAAGATTCAAAGAGAGTGAGATGCCAGCTCCTTTCATTCAGTCAGTAGCTTCAAACATTTCTGGTATATGAAAAACATGTTTTTCAATGGCAAAAATCAATGAATATTGTAAATGCACAAACAGTAATATCTCCACATTGCACGGTGCAATTCTGAAATTTTTAGCTTTTTCCTGTTAATCCTAGCATGATAAAGAAGATTCAAAGAGAGTGAGATGCCAGCTCCTTTCATTCAGTCAGTAGCTTCAAACATTTCTGGACGTTTTTCAATGGCAAAAATCAATGAATATTGTAAATGCACAAACAGTAATATCTCCACATTGCACGGTGCAATTCTGAAATTTTTAGCTTTTTCCTGTTAATCCTAGCATGATAAAGAAGATTCAAAGAGAGTGAGATGCCAGCTCCTTTCATTCAGTCAGTAGCTTCAAACATTTCTGGACGTTTTTCAATGGCAAAAATCAATGAATATTGTAAATGCACAAACAGTAATATCTCCACATTGCACGGTGCAATTCTGAAATTTTTAGCTTTTTCCTGTTAATCCTAGCATGATAAAGAAGATTCAAAGAGAGTGAGATGCCAGCTCCTTTCATTCAGTCAGTAGCTTCAAACATTTCTGGACGTTTTTCAATGGCAAAAATCAATGAATATTGTAAATGCACAAACAGTAATATCTCCACATTGCACGGTGCAATTCTGAAATTTTTAGCTTTTTCCTGTTAATCCTAGCATGATAAAGAAGATTCAAAGAGAGTGAGATGCCAGCTCCTTTCATTCAGTCAGTAGCTTCAAACATTTCTGGACGTTTTTCAATGGCAAAAATCAATGAATATTGTAAATGCACAAACAGTAATATCTCCACATTGCACGGTGCAATTCTGAAATTTTTAGCTTTTTCCTGTTAATCCTAGCATGATAAAGAAGATTCAAAGAGAGTGAGATGCCAGCTCCTTTCATTCAGTCAGTAGCTTCAAACATTTCTGGACGTTTTTCAATGGCAAAAATCAATGAATATTGTAAATGCACAAACAGTAATATCTCCACATTGCACGGTGCAATTCTGAAATTTTTAGCTTTTTCCTGTTAATCCTAGCATGATAAAGAAGATTCAAAGAGAGTGAGATGCCAGCTCCTTTCATTCAGTCAGTAGCTTCAAACATTTCTGGACGTTTTTCAATGGCAAAAATCAATGAATATTGTAAATGCACAAACAGTAATATCTCCACATTGCACGGTGCAATTCTGAAATTTTTAGCTTTTTCCTGTTAATCCTAGCATGATAAAGAAGATTCAAAGAGAGTGAGATGCCAGCTCCTTTCATTCAGTCAGTAGCTTCAAACATTTCTGGTATATGAAAAACATGTTTTTCAATGGCAAAAATCAATGAATATTGTAAATGCACAAACAGTAATATCTCCACATTGCACGGTGCAATTCTGAAATTTTTAGCTTATTCCTGTTAATCCTAGCATGATAAAGAAGATTCAAAGAGAGTGAGATGCCAGCTCCTTTCATTCAGTCAGTAGCTTCAAACATTTCTGGTATATGAAAAACATGTTTTTCAATGGCATAAATCAATGAATATTGTAAATGCACAAACAGTAATATCTCCACATTGCACGGTGCAATTCTGAAATTTTTAGCTTTTTCCTGTTAATCCTAGCATGATAAAGAAGATTCAAAGAGAGTGAGATGCCAGCTCCTTTCATTCAGTCAGTAGCTTCAAACATTTCTGGACGTTTTTCAATGGCAAAAATCAATGAATATTGTAAATGCACAAACAGTAATATCTCCACATTGCACGGTGCAATTCTGAAATTTTTAGCTTTTTCCTGTTAATCCTAGCATGATAAAGAAGATTCAAAGAGAGTGAGATGCCAGCTCCTTTCATTCAGTCAGTAGCTTCAAACATTTCTGGACGTTTTTCAATGGCAAAAATCAATGAATATTGTAAATGCACAAACAGTAATATCTCCACATTGCACGGTGCAATTCTGAAATTTTTAGCTTTTTCCTGTTAATCCTAGCATGATAAAGAAGATTCAAAGAGAGTGAGATGCCAGCTCCTTTCATTCAGTCAGTAGCTTCAAACATTTCTGGACGTTTTTCAATGGCAAAAATCAATGAATATTGTAAATGCACAAACAGTAATATCTCCACATTGCACGGTGCAATTCTGAAATTTTTAGCTTTTTCCTGTTAATCCTAGCATGATAAAGATTCAAAGAGAGTGAGATGCCAGCTCCTTTCATTCAGTCAGTAGCTTCAAACATTTCTGGTATATGAAAAACATGTTTTTCAATGGCAAAAATCAATGAATATTGTAAATGCACAAACAGTAATATCTCCACATTGCACGGTGCAATTCTGAAATTTTTAGCTTATTCCTGTTAATCCTAGCATGATAAAGAAGATTCAAAGAGAGTGAGATGCCAGCTCCTTTCATTCAGTCAGTAGCTTCAAACATTTCTGGTATATGAAAAACATGTTTTTCAATGGCAAAAATCAATGAATATTGTAAATGCACAAACAGTAATATCTCCACATTGCACGGTGCAATTCTGAAATTTTTAGCTTTTTCCTGTTAATCCTAGCATGATAAAGAAGATTCAAAGAGAGTGAGATGCCAGCTCCTTTCATTCAGTCAGTAGCTTCAAACATTTCTGGTATATGAAAAACATGTTTTTCAATGGCAAAAATCAATGAATATTGTAAATGCACAAACAGTAATATCTCCACATTGCACGGTGCAATTCTGAAATTTTTAGCTTATTCCTGTTAATCCTAGCATGATAAAGAAGATTCAAAGAGAGTGAGATGCCAGCTCCTTTCATTCAGTCAGTAGCTTCAAACATTTCTGGTATATGAAAAACATGTTTTTCAATGGCAAAAATCAATGAATATTGTAAATGCACAAA
>NW_027369587.1:0-41548 GCF_046119375.1 Phyllobates terribilis | reverse complement strand
TTATCATGCTAGGATTAACAGGAAAAAGCAAAAAATTTCAGAATTGCACCTTGCAATGTGGAGATATTACTGTTTGTGCATTTACAATATTCATTGATTTTTGCCATTGAAAAACATGTTTTTCATATACCAGAAATGTTTGAAGCTACTGACTGAATGAAAGGAGCTGGCATCTCACTCTCTTTGAATCTTCTTTATCATGCTAGGATTAGCAGGAAAAAGCAAAAAATTTCAGAATTGCACCTTGCAATGTGGAGATATTACTGTTTGTGCATTTACAATATTCATTGATTTTTGCCATTGAAAAACATGTTTTTCATATACCAGAAATGTTTGAAGCTACTGACTGAATGAAAGGAGCTGGCATCTCACTCTCTTTGAATCTTCTTTATCATGCTAGGATTAGCAGGAAAAAGCAAAAAATTTCAGAATTGCACCTTGCAATGTGGAGATATTACTGTTTGTGCATTTACAATATTCATTGATTTTTGCCATTGAAAAACGTCCAGAAATGTTTGAAGCTACTGACTGAATGAAAGGAGCTGGCATCTCACTCTCTTTGAATCTTCTTTATCATGCTAGGATTAGCAGGAAAAAGCAAAAAATTTCAGAATTGCACCTTGCAATGTGGAGATATTACTGTTTGTGCATTTACAATATTCATTGATTTTTGCCATTGAAAAACGTCCAGAAATGTTTGAAGCTACTGACTGAATGAAAGGAGCTGGCATCTCACTCTCTTTGAATCTTCTTTATCATGCTAGGATTAGCAGGAAAAAGCAAAAATTTTCAGAATTGCACCTTGCAATGTGGAGATATTACTGTTTGTGCATTTACAATATTCATTGATTTTTGCCATTGAAAAACGTTTTTCATATACCAGAAATGTTTGAAGCTACTGACTGAATGAAAGGAGCTGGCATCTCACTCTCTTTGAATCTTCTTTATCATGCTAGGATTAGCAGGAAAAAGCAAAAAATTTCAGAATTGCACCTTGCAATGTGGAGATATTACTGTTTGTGCATTTACAATATTCATTGATTTTTGCCATTGAAAAACATGTTTTTCATATACCAGAAATGTTTGAAGCTACTGACTGAATGAAAGGAGCTGGCATCTCACTCTCTTTGAATCTTCTTTATCATGCTAGGATTAGCAGGAAAAAGCAAAAAATTTCAGAATCGCACCTTGCAATGTGGAGATATTACTGTTTGTGCATTTACAATATTCATTGATTTTTGCCATTGAAAAACATGTTTTTCATATACCAGAAATGTTTGAAGCTACTGACTGAATGAAAGGAGCTGGCATCTCACTCTCTTTAAATCTTCTTTATCATGCTAGGATTAACAGGAAAAAGCAAAAAATTTCAGAATTGCACCTTGCAATGTGGAGATATTACTGTTTGTGCATTTACAATATTCATTGATTTTTGCCATTGAAAAACGTCCAGAAATGTTTGAAGCTACTGACTGAATGAAAGGAGCTGGCATCTCACTCTCTTTGAATCTTCTTTATCATGCTAGGATTAGCAGGAAAAAGCAAAAAATTTCAGAATTGCACCTTGCAATGTGGAGATATTACTGTTTGTGCATTTACAATATTCATTGATTTTTGCCATTGAAAAACATGTTTTTCATATACCAGAAATGTTTGAAGCTACTGACTGAATGAAAGGAGCTGGCATCTCACTCTCTTTGAATCTTCTTTATCATGCTAGGATTAACAGGAAAAAGCAAAAAATTTCAGAATTGCACCTTGCAATGCGGAGAAATTACTGTTTGTGCATTTACAATATTCATTGATTTTTGCCATTGAAAAACATCATGTTATTCATATACCAGAAATGTTTGAAGCTACTGACTGAATGAAAGGAGCTGGCATCTCACTCTCTTTGAATCTTTATCATGCTAAGAGGAGCAGGAAAAAGCAAAAAATTTCAGAATTGCACCTTGCAATGCGGAGAAATTACTGTTTGTGCATTTACAATATTCATTGATTTTTGCAATTGAAAAACGTCCAGAAATGATTGAAGCTACTGACTGAATGAAAGGAGCTGGCATCTCACTCTCTTTGAATCTTCTTTATCATGCTAAGAGGAGCAGGAAAAAGCAAAAAATTTCAGAATTGCACCTTGCAATGCGGAGAAATTACTGTTTGTGCATTTACAATATTCATTGATTTTTGCCATTGAAAAACGTCCAGAAATGTTTGAAGCTACTGACTGAATGAAAGGAGCTGGCATCTCACTCTCTTTGAATCTTCTTTATCATGCTAGGATTAGCAGGAAAAAGCAAAAAATTTCAGAATTGCACCTTGCAATGTGGAGATATTACTGTTTGTGCATTTACAATATTCATTGATTTTTGCCATTGAAAAACATGTTTTTCATATACCAGAAATGTTTGAAGCTACTGACTGAATGAAAGGAGCTGGCATCTCACTCTCTTTGAATCTTCTTTATCATGCTAGGATTAACAGGAAAAAGCAAAAAATTTCAGAATTGCACCTTGCAATGTGGAGATATTACTGTTTGTGCATTTACAATATTCATTGATTTTTGCCATTGAAAAACATGTTTTTCATATACCAGAAATGTTTGAAGCTACTGACTGAATGAAAGGAGCTGGCATCTCACTCTCTTTGAATCTTCTTTATCATGCTAGGATTAACAGGAAAAAGCAAAAAATTTCAGAATTGCACCTTGCAATGTGGAGATATTACTGTTTGTGCATTTACAATATTCATTGATTTTTGCCATTGAAAAACGTCCAGAAATGTTTGAAGCTACTGACTGAATGAAAGGAGCTGGCATCTCACTCTCTTTGAATCTTCTTTATCATGCTAGGATTAGCAGGAAAAAGCAAAAAATTTCAGAATTGCACCTTGCAATGTGGAGATATTACTGTTTGTGCATTTACAATATTCATTGATTTTTGCCATTGAAAAACATGTTTTTCATATACCAGAAATGTTTGAAGCTACTGACTGAATGAAAGGAGCTGGCATCTCACTCTCTTTGAATCTTCTTTATCATGCTAGGATTAACAGGAAAAAGCAAAAAATTTCAGAATTGCACCTTGCAATGTGGAGATATTACTGTTTGTGCATTTACAATATTCATTGATTTTTGCCATTGAAAAACGTCCAGAAATGTTTGAAGCTACTGACTGAATGAAAGGAGCTGGCATCTCACTCTCTTTGAATCTTCTTTATCATGCTAGGATTAACAGGAAAAGGCTAAAAATTTCAGAATTGCACCTTGCAATGTGGAGATATTACTGTTTGTGCATTTACAATATTCATTGATTTTTGCCATTGAAAAACATGTTTTTCATATACCAGAAATGTTTGAAGCTACTGACTGAATGAAAGGAGCTGGCATCTCACTCTCTTTGAATCTTCTTTATCATGCTAGGATTAGCAGGAAAAAGCAAAAAATTTCAGAATTGCACCTTGCAATGTGGAGATATTACTGTTTGTGCATTTACAATATTCATTGATTTTTGCCATTGAAAAGCGTCCAGAAATGTTTGAAGCTACTGACTGAATGAAAGGAGCTGGCATCTCACTCTCTTTGAATCTTCTTTATCATGCTAGGATTAGCAGGAAAAAGCAAAAAATTTCAGAATTGCACCTTGCAATGTGGAGATATTACTGTTTGTGCATTTACAATATTCATTGATTTTTGCCATTGAAAAACGTCCAGAAATGTTTGAAGCTACTGACTGAATGAAAGGAGCTGGCATCTCACTCTCTTTGAATCTTCTTTATCATGCTAGGATTAGCAGGAAAAAGCAAAAAATTTCAGAATTGCACCTTGCAATGTGGAGATATTACTGTTTGTGCATTTACAATATTCATTGATTTTTGCCATTGAAAAACATGTTTTTCATATACCAGAAATGTTTGAAGCTACTGACTGAATGAAAGGAGCTGGCATCTCACTCTCTTTGAATCTTCTTTATCATGCTAGGATTAACAGGAAAAAGCAAAAAATTTCAGAATTGCACCTTGCAATGTGGAGATATTACTGTTTGTGCATTTACAATATTCATTGATTTTTGCCATTGAAAAACATGTTTTTCATATACCAGAAATGTTTGAAGCTACTGACTGAATGAAAGGAGCTGGCATCTCACTCTCTTTGAATCTTCTTTATCATGCTAGGATTAACAGGAAAAAGCAAAAAATTTCAGAATTGCACCTTGCAATGTGGAGATATTACTGTTTGTGCATTTACAATATTCATTGATTTTTGCCATTGAAAAACGTCCAGAAATGTTTGAAGCTACTGACTGAATGAAAGGAGCTGGCATCTCACTCTCTTTGAATCTTCTTTATCATGCTAGGATTAACAGGAAAAAGCAAAAAATTTCAGAATTGCACCTTGCAATGTGGAGATATTACTGTTTGTGCATTTACAATATTCATTGATTTTTGCCATTGAAAAACATGTTTTTCATATACCAGAAATGTTTGAAGCTACTGACTGAATGAAAGGAGCTGGCATCTCACTCTCTTTGAATCTTCTTTATCATGCTAGGATTAACAGGAAAAAGCAAAAAATTTCAGAATTGCACCTTGCAATGTGGAGATATTACTGTTTGTGCATTTACAATATTCATTGATTTTTGCCATTGAAAAACGTCCAGAAATGTTTGAAGCTACTGACTGAATGAAAGGAGCTGGCATCTCACTCTCTTTGAATCTTCTTTATCATGCTAGGATTAGCAGGAAAAAGCAAAAAATTTCAGAATTGCACCTTGCAATGTGGAGATATTACTGTTTGTGCATTTACAATATTCATTGATTTTTGCCATTGAAAAACATGTTTTTCATATACCAGAAATGTTTGAAGCTACTGACTGAATGAAAGGAGCTGGCATCTCACTCTCTTTGAATCTTCTTTATCATGCTAGGATTAACAGGAAAAAGCAAAAAATTTCAGAATTGCACCTTGCAATGTGGAGATATTACTGTTTGTGCATTTACAATATTCATTGATTTTTGCCATTGAAAAACGTCCAGAAATGTTTGAAGCTACTGACTGAATGAAAGGAGCTGGCATCTCACTCTCTTTGAATCTTCTTTATCATGCTAGGATTAACAGGAAAAAGCTAAAAATTTCAGAATTGCACCTTGCACTGTGGAGATATTACTGTTTGTGCATTTACAATATTCATTGATTTTTGCCATTGAAAAACATGTTTTTCATATACCAGAAATGTTTGAAGCTACTGACTGAATGAAAGGAGCTGGCATCTCACTCTCTTTGAATCTTCTTTATCATGCTAGGATTAGCAGGAAAAAGCAAAAAATTTCAGAATTGCACCTTGCAATGTGGAGATATTACTGTTTGTGCATTTACAATATTCATTGATTTTTGCCATTGAAAAACATGTTTTTCATATACCAGAAATGTTTGAAGCTACTGACTGAATGAAAGGAGCTGGCATCTCACTCTCTTTGAATCTTCTTTATCATGCTAGGATTAGCAGGAAAAAGCAAAAAATTTCAGAATTGCACCTTGCAATGTGGAGATATTACTGTTTGTGCATTTACAATATTCATTGATTTTTGCCATTGAAAAACGTCCAGAAATGTTTGAAGCTACTGACTGAATGAAAGGAGCTGGCATCTCACTCTCTTTGAATCTTCTTTATCATGCTAGGATTAGCAGGAAAAAGCAAAAAATTTCAGAATTGCACCTTGCAATGTGGAGATATTACTGTTTGTGCATTTACAATATTCATTGATTTTTGCCATTGAAAAACATGTTTTTCATATACCAGAAATGTTTGAAGCTACTGACTGAATGAAAGGAGCTGGCATCTCACTCTCTTTGAATCTTCTTTATCATGCTAGGATTAGCAGGAAAAAGCAAAAAATTTCAGAATTGCACCTTGCAATGTGGAGATATTACTGTTTGTGCATTTACAATATTCATTGATTTTTGCCATTGAAAAACATGTTTTTCATATACCAGAAATGTTTGAAGCTACTGACTGAATGAAAGGAGCTGGCATCTCACTCTCTTTGAATCTTCTTTATCATGCTAGGATTAGCAGGAAAAAGCAAAAAATTTCAGAATCGCACCTTGCAATGTGGAGATATTACTGTTTGTGCATTTACAATATTCATTGATTTTTGCCATTGAAAAACATGTTTTTCATATACCAGAAATGTTTGAAGCTACTGACTGAATGAAAGGAGCTGGCATCTCACTCTCTTTGAATCTTCTTTATCATGCTAGGATTAACAGGAAAAAGCAAAAAATTTCAGAATTGCACCTTGCAATGTGGAGATATTACTGTTTGTGCATTTACAATATTCATTGATTTTTGCCATTGAAAAACGTCCAGAAATGTTTGAAGCTACTGACTGAATGAAAGGAGCTGGCATCTCACTCTCTTTGAATCTTCTTTATCATGCTAGGATTAGCAGGAAAAAGCAAAAAATTTCAGAATTGCACCTTGCAATGTGGAGATATTACTGTTTGTGCATTTACAATATTCATTGATTTTTGCCATTGAAAAACATGTTTTTCATATACCAGAAATGTTTGAAGCTACTGACTGAATGAAAGGAGCTGGCATCTCACTCTCTTTGAATCTTCTTTATCATGCTAGGATTAACAGGAAAACAAAAAATTTCAGAATTGCACCTTGCAATGCGGAGAAATTACTGTTTGTGCATTTACAATATTCATTGATTTTTGCCATTGAAAAACATCATGTTATTCATATACCAGAAATGTTTGAAGCTACTGACTGAAAGGAGCTGGCATCTCACTCTCTTTGAATCTTTATCATGCTAAGAGGAGCAGGAAAAAGCAAAAAATTTCAGAATTGCACCTTGCAATGCGGAGAAATTACTGTTTGTGCATTTACAATATTCATTGATTTTTGCAATTGAAAAACGTCCAGAAATGATTGAAGCTACTGACTGAATGAAAGGAGCTGGCATCTCACTCTCTTTGAATCTTTATCATGCTAAGAGGAGCAGGAAAAAGCAAAAAATTTCAGAATTGCACCTTGCAATGCGGAGAAATTACTGTTTGTGCATTTACAATATTCATTGATTTTTGCTATTGAAAAACGTCCAGAAATGTTTGAAGCTACTGACTGAATGAAAGGAGCTGGCATCTCACTCTCTTTGAATCTTCTTTATCATGCTAGGATTAGCAGGAAAAAGCAAAAAATTTCAGAATTGCACCTTGCAATGTGGAGATATTACTGTTTGTGCATTTACAATATTCATTGATTTTTGCCATTGAAAAACATGTTTTTCATATACCAGAAATGTTTGAAGCTACTGACTGAATGAAAGGAGCTGGCATCTCACTCTCTTTGAATCTTCTTTATCATGCTAGGATTAACAGGAAAAAGCAAAAAATTTCAGAATTGCACCTTGTAATGTGGAGATATTACTGTTTGTGCATTTACAATATTCATTGATTTTTGCCATTGAAAAACATGTTTTTCATATACCAGAAATGTTTGAAGCTACTGACTGAATGAAAGGAGCTGGCATCTCACTCTCTTTGAATCTTCTTTATCATGCTAGGATTAACAGGAAAAAGCAAAAAATTTCAGAATTGCACCTTGCAATGTGGAGATATTACTGTTTGTGCATTTACAATATTCATTGATTTTTGCCATTGAAAAACGTCCAGAAATGTTTGAAGCTACTGACTGAATGAAAGGAGCTGGCATCTCACTCTCTTTGAATCTTCTTTATCATGCTAGGATTAGCAGGAAAAAGCAAAAAATTTCAGAATTGCACCTTGCAATGTGGAGATATTACTGTTTGTGCATTTACAATATTCATTGATTTTTGCCATTGAAAAACATGTTTTTCATATACCAGAAATGTTTGAAGCTACTGACTGAATGAAAGGAGCTGGCATCTCACTCTCTTTGAATCTTCTTTATCATGCTAGGATTAACAGGAAAAAGCAAAAAATTTCAGAATTGCACCTTGCAATGTGGAGATATTACTGTTTATGCATTTACAATATTCATTGATTTTTGCCATTGAAAAACGTCCAGAAATGTTTGAAGCTACTGACTGAATGAAAGGAGCTGGCATCTCACTCTCTTTGAATCTTCTTTATCATGCTAGGATTAACAGGAAAAAGCTAAAAATTTCAGAATTGCACCTTGCAATGTGGAGATATTACTGTTTGTGCATTTACAATATTCATTGATTTTTGCCATTGAAAAACATGTTTTTCATATACCAGAAATGTTTGAAGCTACTGACTGAATGAAAGGAGCTGGCATCTCACTCTCTTTGAATCTTCTTTATCATGCTAGGATTAGCAGGAAAAAGCAAAAAATTTCAGAATTGCACCTTGCAATGTGGAGATATTACTGTTTGTGCATTTACAATATTCATTGATTTTTGCCATTGAAAAACATGTTTTTCATATACCAGAAATGTTTGAAGCTACTGACTGAATGAAAGGAGCTGGCATCTCACTCTCTTTGAATCTTCTTTATCATGCTAGGATTAGCAGGAAAAAGCAAAAAATTTCAGAATTGCACCTTGCAATGTGGAGATATTACTGTTTGTGCATTTACAATATTCATTGATTTTTGCCATTGAAAAACGTCCAGAAATGTTTGAAGCTACTGACTGAATGAAAGGAGCTGGCATCTCACTCTCTTTGAATCTTCTTTATCATGCTAGGATTAGCAGGAAAAAGCAAAAAATTTCAGAATTGCACCTTGCAATGTGGAGATATTACTGTTTGTGCATTTACAATATTCATTGATTTTTGCCATTGAAAAACATGTTTTTCATATACCAGAAATGTTTGAAGCTACTGACTGAATGAAAGGAGCTGGCATCTCACTCTCTTTGAATCTTCTTTATCATGCTAGGATTAGCAGGAAAAAGCAAAAAATTTCAGAATTGCACCTTGCAATGTGGAGATATTACTGTTTGTGCATTTACAATATTCATTGATTTTTGCCATTGAAAAACATGTTTTTCATATACCAGAAATGTTTGAAGCTACTGACTGAATGAAAGGAGCTGGCATCTCACTCTCTTTGAATCTTCTTTATCATGCTAGGATTAGCAGGAAAAAGCAAAAAATTTCAGAATTGCACCTTGCAATGTGGAGATAATTACTGTTTGTGCATTTACAATATTCATTGATTTTTGCCATTGAAAAACATCATGTTATTCATATACCAGAAATGTTTGAAGCTACTGACTGAATGAAAGGAGCTGGCATCTCACTCTCTTTGAATCTTCTTTATCATGCTAGGATTAGCAGGAAAAAGCAAAAAATTTCAGAATTGCACCTTGCAATGTGGAGATATTACTGTTTGTGCATTTACAATATTCATTGATTTTTGCCATTGAAAAACATGTTTTTCATATACCAGAAATGTTTGAAGCTACTGACTGAATGAAAGGAGCTGGCATCTCACTCTCTTTGAATCTTCTTTATCATGCTAGGATTAACAGGAAAAAGCAAAAAATTTCAGAATTGCACCTTGCAATGTGGAGATATTACTGTTTGTGCATTTACAATATTCATTGATTTTTGCCATTGAAAAACGTCCAGAAATGTTTGAAGCTACTGACTGAATGAAAGGAGCTGGCATCTCACTCTCTTTGAATCTTCTTTATCATGCTAGGATTAGCAGGAAAAAGCAAAAAATTTCAGAATTGCACCTTGCAATGTGGAGATATTACTGTTTGTGCATTTACAATATTCATTGATTTTTGCCATTGAAAAACATGTTTTTCATATACCAGAAATGTTTGAAGCTACTGACTGAATGAAAGGAGCTGGCATCTCACTCTCTTTGAATCTTCTTTATCATGCTAGGATTAGCAGGAAAAAGCAAAAAATTTCAGAATCGCACCTTGCAATGTGGAGATATTACTGTTTGTGCATTTACAATATTCATTGATTTTTGCCATTGAAAAACATGTTTTTCATATACCAGAAATGTTTGAAGCTACTGACTGAATGAAAGGAGCTGGCATCTCACTCTCTTTGAATCTTCTTTATCATGCTAGGATTAGCAGGAAAAAGCAAAAAATTTCAGAATTGCACCTTGCAATGTGGAGATATTACTGTTTGTGCATTTACAATATTCATTGATTTTTGCCATTGAAAAACGTCCAGAAATGTTTGAAGCTACTGACTGAATGAAAGGAGCTGGCATCTCACTCTCTTTGAATCTTCTTTATCATGCTAGGATTAGCAGGAAAAAGCAAAAAATTTCAGAATTGCACCTTGCAATGTGGAGATATTACTGTTTGTGCATTTACAATATTCATTGATTTTTGCCATTGAAAAACGTCCAGAAATGTTTGAAGCTACTGACTGAATGAAAGGAGCTGGCATCTCACTCTCTTTGAATCTTCTTTATCATGCTAGGATTAGCAGGAAAAAGCAAAAAATTTCAGAATTGCACCTTGCAATGTGGAGATATTACTGTTTGTGCATTTACAATATTCATTGATTTTTGCCATTGAAAAACATGTTTTTCATATACCAGAAATGTTTGAAGCTACTGACTGAATGAAAGGAGCTGGCATCTCACTCTCTTTGAATCTTCTTTATCATGCTAGGATTAGCAGGAAAAAGCAAAAAATTTCAGAATTGCACCTTGCAATGTGGAGATATTACTGTTTGTGCATTTACAATATTCATTGATTTTTGCCATTGAAAAACATGTTTTTCATATACCAGAAATGTTTGAAGCTACTGACTGAATGAAAGGAGCTGGCATCTCACTCTCTTTGAATCTTCTTTATCATGCTAGGATTAGCAGGAAAAAGCAAAAAATTTCAGAATCGCACCTTGCAATGTGGAGATATTACTGTTTGTGCATTTACAATATTCATTGATTTTTGCCATTGAAAAACATGTTTTTCATATACCAGAAATGTTTGAAGCTACTGACTGAATGAAAGGAGCTGGCATCTCACTCTCTTTAAATCTTCTTTATCATGCTAGGATTAACAGGAAAAAGCAAAAAATTTCAGAATTGCACCTTGCAATGTGGAGATATTACTGTTTGTGCATTTACAATATTCATTGATTTTTGCCATTGAAAAACGTCCAGAAATGTTTGAAGCTACTGACTGAATGAAAGGAGCTGGCATCTCACTCTCTTTGAATCTTCTTTATCATGCTAGGATTAGCAGGAAAAAGCAAAAAATTTCAGAATTGCACCTTGCAATGTGGAGATATTACTGTTTGTGCATTTACAATATTCATTGATTTTTGCCATTGAAAAACATGTTTTTCATATACCAGAAATGTTTGAAGCTACTGACTGAATGAAAGGAGCTGGCATCTCACTCTCTTTGAATCTTCTTTATCATGCTAGGATTAACAGGAAAAAGCAAAAAATTTCAGAATTGCACCTTGCAATGCGGAGAAATTACTGTTTGTGCATTTACAATATTCATTGATTTTTGCCATTGAAAAACATCATGTTATTCATATACCAGAAATGTTTGAAGCTACTGACTGAAAGGAGCTGGCATCTCACTCTCTTTGAATCTTTATCATGCTAAGAGGAGCAGGAAAAAGCAAAAAATTTCAGAATTGCACCTTGCAATGCGGAGAAATTACTGTTTGTGCATTTACAATATTCATTTATTTTTGCAATTGAAAAACGTCCAGAAATGATTGAAGCTACTGACTGAATGAAAGGAGCTGGCATCTCACTCTCTTTGAATCTTCTTTATCATGCTAAGAGGAGCAGGAAAAAGCAAAAAATTTCAGAATTGCACCTTGCAATGCGGAGAAATTACTGTTTGTGCATTTACAATATTCATTGATTTTTGCCATTGAAAAACGTCCAGAAATGTTTGAAGCTACTGACTGAATGAAAGGAGCTGGCATCTCACTCTCTTTGAATCTTCTTTATCATGCTAGGATTAGCAGGAAAAAGCAAAAAATTTCAGAATTGCACCTTGCAATGTGGAGATATTACTGTTTGTGCATTTACAATATTCATTGATTTTTGCCATTGAAAAACATGTTTTTCATATACCAGAAATGTTTGAAGCTACTGACTGAATGAAAGGAGCTGGCATCTCACTCTCTTTGAATCTTCTTTATCATGCTAGGATTAACAGGAAAAAGCAAAAAATTTCAGAATTGCACCTTGCAATGTGGAGATATTACTGTTTGTGCATTTACAATATTCATTGATTTTTGCCATTGAAAAACATGTTTTTCATATACCAGAAATGTTTGAAGCTACTGACTGAATGAAAGGAGCTGGCATCTCACTCTCTTTGAATCTTCTTTATCATGCTAGGATTAACAGGAAAAAGCAAAAAATTTCAGAATTGCACCTTGCAATGTGGAGATATTACTGTTTGTGCATTTACAATATTCATTGATTTTTGCCATTGAAAAACGTCCAGAAATGTTTGAAGCTACTGACTGAATGAAAGGAGCTGGCATCTCACTCTCTTTGAATCTTCTTTATCATGCTAGGATTAGCAGGAAAAAGCAAAAAATTTCAGAATTGCACCTTGCAATGTGGAGATATTACTGTTTGTGCATTTACAATATTCATTGATTTTTGCCATTGAAAAACATGTTTTTCATATACCAGAAATGTTTGAAGCTACTGACTGAATGAAAGGAGCTGGCATCTCACTCTCTTTGAATCTTCTTTATCATGCTAGGATTAACAGGAAAAAGCTAAAAATTTCAGAATTGCACCTTGCAATGTGGAGATATTACTGTTTGTGCATTTACAATATTCATTGATTTTTGCCATTGAAAAACGTCCAGAAATGTTTGAAGCTACTGACTGAATGAAAGGAGCTGGCATCTCACTCTCTTTGAATCTTCTTTATCATGCTAGGATTAGCAGGAAAAAGCAAAAAATTTCTGAATTGCACCTTGCAATGTGGAGATATTACTGTTTGTGCATTTACAATATTCATTGATTTTTGCCATTGAAAAACATGTTTTTCATATACCAGAAATGTTTGAAGCTACTGACTGAATGAAAGGAGCTGCCATCTCACTCTCTTTGAATCTTCTTTATCATGCTAGGATTAGCAGGAAAAAGCAAAAAATTTCAGAATTGCACCTTGCAATGTGGAGATATTACTGTTTGTGCATTTACAATATTCATTGATTTTTGCCATTGAAAAACATGTTTTTCATATACCAGAAATGTTTGAAGCTACTGACTGAATGAAAGAAGCTGGCATCTCACTCTCTTTGAATCTTCTTTATCATGCTAGGATTAACAGGAAAAAGCAAAAAATTTCAGAATTGCACCTTGCAATGTGGAGATATTACTGTTTGTGCATTTACAATATTCATTGATTTTTGCCATTGAAAAACATGTTTTTCATATACCAGAAATGTTTGAAGCTACTGACTGAATGAAAGGAGCTGGCATCTCACTCTGTTTGAATCTTCTTTATCATGCTAGGATTAACAGGAAAAAGCAAAAAATTTCAGAATTGCACCTTGCAATGTGGAGATATTACTGTTTGTGCATTTACAATATTCATTGATTTTTGCCATTCAAAAACGTCCAGAAATGTTTGAAGCTACTGACTGAATGAAAGGAGCTGGCATCTCACTCTCTTTGAATCTTCTTTATCATGCTAGGATTAGCAGGAAAAAGCAAAAAATTTCAGAATTGCACCTTCCAATGTGGAGATATTACTGATTGTGCATTTACAATATTCATTGATTTTTGCCATTGAAAAACATGTTTTTCATATACCAGAAATGTTTGAAGCTACTGACTGAATGAAAGGAGCTGGCATCTCACTCTCTTTGAATCTTCTTTATCATGCTAGGATTAACAGGAAAAAGCTAAAAATTTCAGAATTGCACCTTGCAATGTGGAGATATTACTGTTTGTGCATTTACAATATTCATTGATTTTTGCCATTGAAAAACGTCCAGAAATGTTTGAAGCTACTGACTGAATGAAAGGAGCTGGCATCTCACTCTCTTTGAATCTTCTTTATCATGCTAGGATTAGCAGGAAAAAGCAAAAAATTTCTGAATTGCACCTTGCAATGTGGAGATATTACTGTTTGTGCATTTACAATATTCATTGATTTTTGCCATTGAAAAACATGTTTTTCATATACCAGAAATGTTTGAAGCTACTGACTGAATGAAAGGAGCTGGCATCTCACTCTCTTTGAATCTTCTTTATCATGCTAGGATTAGCAGGAAAAAGCAAAAAATTTCAGAATTGCACCTTGCAATGTGGAGATATTACTGTTTGTGCATTTACAATATTCATTGATTTTTGCCATTGAAAAACGTTTTTCATATACCAGAAATGTTTGAAGCTACTGACTGAATGAAAGAAGCTGGCATCTCACTCTCTTTGAATCTTCTTTATCATGCTAGGATTAACAGGAAAAAGCAAAAAATTTCAGAATTGCACCTTGCAATGTGGAGATATTACTGTTTGTGCATTTACAATATTCATTGATTTTTGCCATTGAAAAACATGTTTTTCATATACCAGAAATGTTTGAAGCTACTGACTGAATGAAAGGAGCTGGCATCTCACTCTCTTTGAATCTTCTTTATCATGCTAGGATTAACAGGAAAAAGCAAAAAATTTCAGAATTGCACCTTGCAATGTGGAGATATTACTGTTTGTGCATTTACAATATTCATTGATTTTTGCCATTGAAAAACGTCCAGAAATGTTTGAAGCTACTGACTGAATGAAAGGAGCTGGCATCTCACTCTCTTTGAATCTTCTTTATCATGCTAGGATTAACAGGAAAAAGCAAAAAATTTCAGAATTGCACCTTGCAATGTGGAGATATTACTGTTTGTGCATTTACAATATTCATTGATTTTTGCCATTGAAAAACGTCCAGAAATGTTTGAAGCTACTGACTGAATGAAAGGAGCTGGCATCTCACTCTCTTTGAATCTTCTTTATCATGCTAGGATTAGCAGGAAAAAGCAAAAAATTTCAGAATTGCACCTTGCAATGTGGAGATATTACTGTTTGTGCATTTACAATATTCATTGATTTTTGCCATTGAAAAACGTCCAGAAATGTTTGAAGCTACTGACTGAATGAAAGGAGCTGGCATCTCACTCTCTTTGAATCTTCTTTATCATGCTAGGATTAGCAGGAAAAAGCAAAAAATTTCAGAATTGCACCTTGCAATGTGGAGATATTACTGTTTGTGCATTTACAATATTCATTGATTTTTGCCATTGAAAAACATGTTTTTCATATACCAGAAATGTTTGAAGCTACTGACTGAATGAAAGGAGCTGGCATCTCACTCTCTTTGAATCTTCTTTATCATGCTAGGATTAACAGGAAAAAGCAAAAAATTTCAGAATTGCACCTTGCAATGTGGAGATATTACTGTTTGTGCATTTACAATATTCATTGATTTTTGCCATTGAAAAACATGTTTTTCATATACCAGAAATGTTTGAAGCTACTGACTGAATGAAAGGAGCTGGCATCTCACTCTCTTTGAATCTTCTTTATCATGCTAGGATTAACAGGAAAAAGCAAAAAATTTCAGAATTGCACCTTGCAATGTGGAGATATTACTGTTTGTGCATTTACAATATTCATTGATTTTTGCCATTGAAAAACGTCCAGAAATGTTTGAAGCTACTGACTGAATGAAAGGAGCTGGCATCTCACTCTCTTTGAATCTTCTTTATCATGCTAGGATTAGCAGGAAAAAGCAAAAAATTTCAGAATTGCACCTTGCAATGTGGAGATATTACTGTTTGTGCATTTACAATATTCATTGATTTTTGCCATTGAAAAACATGTTTTTCATATACCAGAAATGTTTGAAGCTACTGACTGAATGAAAGGAGCTGGCATCTCACTCTCTTTGAATCTTCTTTATCATGCTAGGATTAGCAGGAAAAAGCAAAAAATTTCAGAATTGCACCTTGCAATGTGGAGATATTACTGTTTGTGCATTTACAATATTCATTGATTTTTGCCATTGAAAAACATGTTTTTCATATACCAGAAATGTTTGAAGCTACTGACTGAATGAAAGGAGCTGGCATCTCACTCTCTTTGAATCTTCTTTATCATGCTAGGATTAGCAGGAAAAAGCAAAAAATTTCAGAATCGCACCTTGCAATGTGGAGATATTACTGTTTGTGCATTTACAATATTCATTGATTTTTGCCATTGAAAAACATGTTTTTCATATACCAGAAATGTTTGAAGCTACTGACTGAATGAAAGGAGCTGGCATCTCACTCTCTTTAAATCTTTATCATGCTAGGATTAACAGGAAAAAGCAAAAAATTTCAGAATTGCACCTTGCAATGTGGAGATATTACTGTTTGTGCATTTACAATATTCATTGATTTTTGCCATTGAAAAACGTCCAGAAATGTTTGAAGCTACTGACTGAATGAAAGGAGCTGGCATCTCACTCTCTTTGAATCTTCTTTATCATGCTAGGATTAGCAGGAAAAAGCAAAAAATTTCAGAATTGCACCTTGCAATGTGGAGATATTACTGTTTGTGCATTTACAATATTCATTGATTTTTGCCATTGAAAAACATGTTTTTCATATACCAGAAATGTTTGAAGCTACTGACTGAATGAAAGGAGCTGGCATCTCACTCTCTTTGAATCTTCTTTATCATGCTAGGATTAACAGGAAAAAGCAAAAAATTTCAGAATTGCACCTTGCAATGCGGAGAAATTACTGTTTGTGCATTTACAATATTCATTGATTTTTTCCATTGAAAAACATCATGTTATTCATATACCAGAAATGTTTGAAGCTACTGACTGAATGAAAGGAGCTGGCATCTCACTCTCTTTGAATCTTTATCATGCTAAGAGGAGCAGGAAAAAGCAAAAAATTTCAGAATTGCACCTTGCAATGCGGAGAAATTACTGTTTGTGCATTTACAATATTCATTGATTTTTGCAATTGAAAAACGTCCAGAAATGATTGAAGCTACTGACTGAATGAAAGGAGCTGGCATCTCACTCTCTTTGAATCTTCTTTATCATGCTAAGAGGAGCAGGAAAAAGCAAAAAATTTCAGAATTGCACCTTGCAATGCGGAGAAATTACTGTTTGTGCATTTACAATATTCATTGATTTTTGCCATTGAAAAACGTCCAGAAATGTTTGAAGCTACTGACTGAATGAAAGGAGCTGGCATCTCACTCTCTTTGAATCTTTATCATGCTAGGATTAGCAGGAAAAAGCAAAAAATTTCAGAATTGCACCTTGCAATGTGGAGATATTACTGTTTGTGCATTTACAATATTCATTGATTTTTGCCATTGAAAAACATGTTTTTCATATACCAGAAATGTTTGAAGCTACTGACTGAATGAAAGGAGCTGGCATCTCACTCTCTTTGAATCTTCTTTATCATGCTAGGATTAGCAGGAAAAAGCAAAAAATTTCAGAATTGCACCTTGCAATGTGGAGATATTACTGTTTGTGCATTTACAATATTCATTGATTTTTGCCATTGAAAAACATGTTTTTCATATACCAGAAATGTTTGAAGCTACTGACTGAATGAAAGGAGCTGGCATCTCACTCTCTTTGAATCTTCTTTATCATGCTAGGATTAACAGGAAAAAGCAAAAAATTTCAGAATTGCACCTTGCAATGTGGAGATATTACTGTTTGTGCATTTACAATATTCATTGATTTTTGCCATTGAAAAACATGTTTTTCATATACCAGAAATGTTTGAAGCTACTGACTGAATGAAAGGAGCTGGCATCTCACTCTCTTTGAATCTTCTTTATCATGCTAGGATTAACAGGAAAAAGCAAAAAATTTCAGAATTGCACCTTGCAATGTGGAGATATTACTGTTTGTGCATTTACAATATTCATTGATTTTTGCCATTGAAAAACGTCCAGAAATGTTTGAAGCTACTGACTGAATGAAAGGAGCTGGCATCTCACTCTCTTTGAATCTTCTTTATCATGCTAGGATTAGCAGGAAAAAGCAAAAAATTTCAGAATTGCACCTTGCAATGTGGAGATATTACTGTTTGTGCATTTACAATATTCATTGATTTTTGCCATTGAAAAACATGTTTTTCATATACCAGAAATGTTTGAAGCTACTGACTGAATGAAAGGAGCTGGCATCTCACTCTCTTTGAATCTTCTTTATCATGCTAGGATTAACAGGAAAAAGCAAAAAATTTCAGAATTGCACCTTGCAATGTGGAGATATTACTGTTTGTGCATTTACAATATTCATTGATTTTTGCCATTGAAAAACGTCCAGAAATGTTTGAAGCTACTGACTGAATGAAAGGAGCTGGCATCTCACTCTCTTTGAATCTTCTTTATCATGCTAGGATTAACAGGAAAAAGCTAAAAATTTCAGAATTGCACCTTGCACTGTGGAGATATTACTGTTTGTGCATTTACAATATTCATTGATTTTTGCCATTGAAAAACATGTTTTTCATATACCAGAAATGTTTGAAGCTACTGACTGAATGAAAGGAGCTGGCATCTCACTCTCTTTGAATCTTCTTTATCATGCTAGGATTAGCAGGAAAAAGCAAAAAATTTCAGAATTGCACCTTGCAATGTGGAGATATTACTGTTTGTGCATTTACAATATTCATTGATTTTTGCCATTGAAAAACATGTTTTTCATATACCAGAAATGTTTGAAGCTACTGACTGAATGAAAGGAGCTGGCATCTCACTCTCTTTGAATCTTCTTTATCATGCTAGGATTAGCAGGAAAAAGCAAAAAATTTCAGAATTGCACCTTGCAATGTGGAGATATTACTGTTTGTGCATTTACAATATTCATTGATTTTTGCCATTGAAAAACGTCCAGAAATGTTTGAAGCTACTGACTGAATGAAAGGAGCTGGCATCTCACTCTCTTTGAATCTTCTTTATCATGCTAGGATTAGCAGGAAAAAGCAAAAAATTTCAGAATTGCACCTTGCAATGTGGAGATATTACTGTTTGTGCATTTACAATATTCATTGATTTTTGCCATTGAAAAACATGTTTTTCATATACCAGAAATGTTTGAAGCTACTGACTGAATGAAAGGAGCTGGCATCTCACTCTCTTTGAATCTTCTTTATCATGCTAGGATTAACAGGAAAAAGCAAAAAATTTCAGAATTGCACCTTGCAATGCGGAGAAATTACTGTTTGTGCATTTACAATATTCATTGATTTTTGCCATTGAAAAACATCATGTTATTCATATACCAGAAATGTTTGAAGCTACTGACTGAATGAAAGGAGCTGGCATCTCACTCTCTTTGAATCTTTATCATGCTAAGAGGAGCAGGAAAAAGCAAAAAATTTCAGAATTGCACCTTGCAATGCGGAGAAATTACTGTTTGTGCATTTACAATATTCATTGATTTTTGCAATTGAAAAACGTCCAGAAATGATTGAAGCTACTGACTGAATGAAAGGAGCTGGCATCTCACTCTCTTTGAATCTTCTTTATCATGCTAAGAGGAGCAGGAAAAAGCAAAAAATTTCAGAATTGCACCTTGCAATGCGGAGAAATTACTGTTTGTGCATTTACAATATTCATTGATTTTTGCCATTGAAAAACGTCCAGAAATGTTTGAAGCTACTGACTGAATGAAAGGAGCTGGCATCTCACTCTCTTTGAATCTTCTTTATCATGCTAGGATTAGCAGGAAAAAGCAAAAAATTTCAGAATTGCACCTTGCAATGTGGAGATATTACTGTTTGTGCATTTACAATATTCATTGATTTTTGCCATTGAAAAACATGTTTTTCATATACCAGAAATGTTTGAAGCTACTGACTGAATGAAAGGAGCTGGCATCTCACTCTCTTTGAATCTTCTTTATCATGCTAGGATTAACAGGAAAAAGCAAAAAATTTCAGAATTGCACCTTGCAATGTGGAGATATTACTGTTTGTGCATTTACAATATTCATTGATTTTTGCCATTGAAAAACATGTTTTTCATATACCAGAAATGTTTGAAGCTACTGACTGAATGAAAGGAGCTGGCATCTCACTCTCTTTGAATCTTCTTTATCATGCTAGGATTAGCAGGAAAAAGCAAAAAATTTCAGAATTGCACCTTGCAATGTGGAGATATTACTGTTTGTGCATTTACAATATTCATTGATTTTTGCCATTGAAAAACATGTTTTTCATATACCAGAAATGTTTGAAGCTACTGACTGAATGAAAGGAGCTGGCATCTCACTCTCTTTGAATCTTCTTTATCATGCTAGGATTAGCAGGAAAAAGCAAAAAATTTCAGAATTGCACCTTGCAATGTGGAGATATTACTGTTTGTGCATTTACAATATTCATTGATTTTTGCCATTGAAAAACGTCCAGAAATGTTTGAAGCTACTGACTGAATGAAAGGAGCTGGCATCTCACTCTCTTTGAATCTTCTTTATCATGCTAGGATTAGCAGGAAAAAGCAAAAAATTTCAGAATTGCACCTTGCAATGTGGAGATATTACTGTTTGTGCATTTACAATATTCATTGATTTTTGCCATTGAAAAACATGTTTTTCATATACCAGAAATGTTTGAAGCTACTGACTGAATGAAAGGAGCTGGCATCTCACTCTCTTTGAATCTTCTTTATCATGCTAGGATTAACAGGAAAAAGCAAAAAATTTCAGAATTGCACCTTGCAATGCGGAGAAATTACTGTTTGTGCATTTACAATATTCATTGATTTTTGCCATTGAAAAACATCATGTTATTCATATACCAGAAATGTTTGAAGCTACTGACTGAATGAAAGGAGCTGGCATCTCACTCTCTTTGAATCTTCTTTATCATGCTAGGATTAACAGGAAAAAGCAAAAAATTTCAGAATTGCACCTTGCAATGTGGAGATATTACTGTTTGTGCATTTACAATATTCATTGATTTTTGCCATTGAAAAACATGTTTTTCATATACCAGAAATGTTTGAAGCTACTGACTGAATGAAAGGAGCTGGCATCTCACTCTCTTTGAATCTTCTTTATCATGCTAGGATTAACAGGAAAAAGCAAAAAATTTCAGAATTGCACCTTGCAATGTGGAGATATTACTGTTTGTGCATTTACAATATTCATTGATTTTTGCCATTGAAAAACGTCCAGAAATGTTTGAAGCTACTGACTGAATGAAAGGAGCTGGCATCTCACTCTCTTTGAATCTTCTTTATCATGCTAGGATTAGCAGGAAAAAGCAAAAAATTTCAGAATTGCACCTTGCAATGTGGAGATATTACTGTTTGTGCATTTACAATATTCATTGATTTTTGCCATTGAAAAACATGTTTTTCATATACCAGAAATGTTTGAAGCTACTGACTGAATGAAAGGAGCTGGCATCTCACTCTCTTTGAATCTTCTTTATCATGCTAGGATTAACAGGAAAAAGCAAAAAATTTCAGAATTGCACCTTGCAATGTGGAGATATTACTGTTTGTGCATTTACAATATTCATTGATTTTTGCCATTGAAAAACGTCCAGAAATGTTTGAAGCTACTGACTGAATGAAAGGAGCTGGCATCTCACTCTCTTTGAATCTTCTTTATCATGCTAGGATTAACAGGAAAAAGCTAAAAATTTCAGAATTGCACCTTGCACTGTGGAGATATTACTGTTTGTGCATTTACAATATTCATTGATTTTTGCCATTGAAAAACATGTTTTTCATATACCAGAAATGTTTGAAGCTACTGACTGAATGAAAGGAGCTGGCATCTCACTCTCTTTGAATCTTCTTTATCATGCTAGGATTAGCAGGAAAAAGCAAAAAATTTCAGAATTGCACCTTGCAATGTGGAGATATTACTGTTTGTGCATTTACAATATTCATTGATTTTTGCCATTGAAAAACATGTTTTTCATATACCAGAAATGTTTGAAGCTACTGACTGAATGAAAGGAGCTGGCATCTCACTCTCTTTGAATCTTCTTTATCATGCTAGGATTAGCAGGAAAAAGCAAAAAATTTCAGAATTGCACCTTGCAATGTGGAGATATTACTGTTTGTGCATTTACAATATTCATTGATTTTTGCCATTGAAAAACGTCCAGAAATGTTTGAAGCTACTGACTGAATGAAAGGAGCTGGCATCTCACTCTCTTTGAATCTTCTTTATCATGCTAGGATTAGCAGGAAAAAGCAAAAAATTTCAGAATTGCACCTTGCAATGTGGAGATATTACTGTTTGTGCATTTACAATATTCATTGATTTTTGCCATTGAAAAACATGTTTTTCATATACCAGAAATGTTTGAAGCTACTGACTGAATGAAAGGAGCTGGCATCTCACTCTCTTTGAATCTTCTTTATCATGCTAGGATTAACAGGAAAAAGCAAAAAATTTCAGAATTGCACCTTGCAATGCGGAGAAATTACTGTTTGTGCATTTACAATATTCATTGATTTTTGCCATTGAAAAACATCATGTTATTCATATACCAGAAATGTTTGAAGCTACTGACTGAATGAAAGGAGCTGGCATCTCACTCTCTTTGAATCTTTATCATGCTAAGAGGAGCAGGAAAAAGCAAAAAATTTCAGAATTGCACCTTGCAATGCGGAGAAATTACTGTTTGTGCATTTACAATATTCATTGATTTTTGCAATTGAAAAACGTCCAGAAATGATTGAAGCTACTGACTGAATGAAAGGAGCTGGCATCTCACTCTCTTTGAATCTTCTTTATCATGCTAAGAGGAGCAGGAAAAAGCAAAAAATTTCAGAATTGCACCTTGCAATGCGGAGAAATTACTGTTTGTGCATTTACAATATTCATTGATTTTTGCCATTGAAAAACGTCCAGAAATGTTTGAAGCTACTGACTGAATGAAAGGAGCTGGCATCTCACTCTCTTTGAATCTTCTTTATCATGCTAGGATTAGCAGGAAAAAGCAAAAAATTTCAGAATTGCACCTTGCAATGTGGAGATATTACTGTTTGTGCATTTACAATATTCATTGATTTTTGCCATTGAAAAACATGTTTTTCATATACCAGAAATGTTTGAAGCTACTGACTGAATGAAAGGAGCTGGCATCTCACTCTCTTTGAATCTTCTTTATCATGCTAGGATTAGCAGGAAAAAGCAAAAAATTTCAGAATTGCACCTTGCAATGTGGAGATATTACTGTTTGTGCATTTACAATATTCATTGATTTTTGCCATTGAAAAACGTCCAGAAATGTTTGAAGCTACTGACTGAATGAAAGGAGCTGGCATCTCACTCTCTTTGAATCTTCTTTATCATGCTAGGATTAGCAGGAAAAAGCAAAAAATTTCAGAATTGCACCTTGCAATGTGGAGATATTACTGTTTGTGCATTTACAATATTCATTGATTTTTGCCATTGAAAAACATGTTTTTCATATACCAGAAATGTTTGAAGCTACTGACTGAATGAAAGGAGCTGGCATCTCACTCTCTTTGAATCTTCTTTATCATGCTAGGATTAGCAGGAAAAAGCAAAAAATTTCAGAATTGCACCTTGCAATGTGGAGATATTACTGTTTGTGCATTTACAATATTCATTGATTTTTGCCATTGAAAAACATGTTTTTCATATACCAGAAATGTTTGAAGCTACTGACTGAATGAAAGGAGCTGGCATCTCACTCTCTTTGAATCTTCTTTATCATGCTAGGATTAGCAGGAAAAAGCAAAAAATTTCAGAATCGCACCTTGCAATGTGGAGATATTACTGTTTGTGCATTTACAATATTCATTGATTTTTGCCATTGAAAAACATGTTTTTCATATACCAGAAATGTTTGAAGCTACTGACTGAATGAAAGGAGCTGGCATCTCACTCTCTTTGAATCTTCTTTATCATGCTAGGATTAACAGGAAAAAGCAAAAAATTTCAGAATTGCACCTTGCAATGCGGAGAAATTACTGTTTGTGCATTTACAATATTCATTGATTTTTGCCATTGAAAAACATCATGTTATTCATATACCAGAAATGTTTGAAGCTACTGACTGAATGAAAGGAGCTGGCATCTCACTCTCTTTGAATCTTTATCATGCTAAGAGGAGCAGGAAAAAGCAAAAAATTTCAGAATTGCACCTTGCAATGCGGAGAAATTACTGTTTGTGCATTTACAATATTCATTGATTTTTGCAATTGAAAAACGTCCAGAAATGATTGAAGCTACTGACTGAATGAAAGGAGCTGGCATCTCACTCTCTTTGAATCTTCTTTATCATGCTAAGAGGAGCAGGAAAAAGCAAAAAATTTCAGAATTGCACCTTGCAATGCGGAGAAATTACTGTTTGTGCATTTACAATATTCATTGATTTTTGCCATTGAAAAACGTCCAGAAATGTTTGAAGCTACTGACTGAATGAAAGGAGCTGGCATCTCACTCTCTTTGAATCTTCTTTATCATGCTAGGATTAGCAGGAAAAAGCAAAAAATTTCAGAATTGCACCTTGCAATGTGGAGATATTACTGTTTGTGCATTTACAATATTCATTGATTTTTGCCATTGAAAAACATGTTTTTCATATACCAGAAATGTTTGAAGCTACTGACTGAATGAAAGGAGCTGGCATCTCACTCTCTTTGAATCTTCTTTATCATGCTAGGATTAACAGGAAAAAGCAAAAAATTTCAGAATTGCACCTTGCAATGTGGAGATATTACTGTTTGTGCATTTACAATATTCATTGATTTTTGCCATTGAAAAACATGTTTTTCATATACCAGAAATGTTTGAAGCTACTGACTGAATGAAAGGAGCTGGCATCTCACTCTCTTTGAATATTCTTTATCATGCTAGGATTAACAGGAAAAAGCAAAAAATTTCAGAATTGCACCTTGCAATGTGGAGATATTACTGTTTGTGCATTTACAATATTCATTGATTTTTGCCATTGAAAAACGTCCAGAAATGTTTGAAGCTACTGACTGAATGAAAGGAGCTGGCATCTCACTCTCTTTGAATCTTCTTTATCATGCTAGGATTAGCAGGAAAAAGCAAAAAATTTCAGAATTGCACCTTGCAATGTGGAGATATTACTGTTTGTGCATTTACAATATTCATTGATTTTTGCCATTGAAAAACATGTTTTTCATATACCAGAAATGTTTGAAGCTACTGACTGAATGAAAGGAGCTGGCATCTCACTCTCTTTGAATCTTCTTTATCATGCTAGGATTAACAGGAAAAAGCAAAAAATTTCAGAATTGCACCTTGCAATGTGGAGATATTACTGTTTGTGCATTTACAATATTCATTGATTTTTGCCATTGAAAAACGTCCAGAAATGTTTGAAGCTACTGACTGAATGAAAGGAGCTGGCATCTCACTCTCTTTGAATCTTCTTTATCATGCTAGGATTAACAGGAAAAAGCTAAAAATTTCAGAATTGCACCTTGCAATGTGGAGATATTACTGTTTGTGCATTTACAATATTCATTGATTTTTGCCATTGAAAAACATGTTTTTCATATACCAGAAATGTTTGAAGCTACTGACTGAATGAAAGGAGCTGGCATCTCACTCTCTTTGAATCTTCTTTATCATGCTAGGATTAGCAGGAAAAAGCAAAAAATTTCAGAATTGCACCTTGCAATGTGGAGATATTACTGTTTGTGCATTTACAATATTCATTGATTTTTGCCATTGAAAAACATGTTTTTCATATACCAGAAATGTTTGAAGCTACTGACTGAATGAAAGGAGCTGGCATCTCACTCTCTTTGAATCTTCTTTATCATGCTAGGATTAGCAGGAAAAAGCAAAAAATTTCAGAATTGCACCTTGCAATGTGGAGATATTACTGTTTGTGCATTTACAATATTCATTGATTTTTGCCATTGAAAAACGTCCAGAAATGTTTGAAGCTACTGACTGAATGAAAGGAGCTGGCATCTCACTCTCTTTGAATCTTCTTTATCATGCTAGGATTAGCAGGAAAAAGCAAAAAATTTCAGAATTGCACCTTGCAATGTGGAGATATTACTGTTTGTGCATTTACAATATTCATTGATTTTTGCCATTGAAAAACATGTTTTTCATATACCAGAAATGTTTGAAGCTACTGACTGAATGAAAGGAGCTGGCATCTCACTCTCTTTGAATCTTCTTTATCATGCTAGGATTAACAGGAAAAAGCAAAAAATTTCAGAATTGCACCTTGCAATGTGGAGATATTACTGTTTGTGCATTTACAATATTCATTGATTTTTGCCATTGAAAAACATGTTTTTCATATACCAGAAATGTTTGAAGCTACTGACTGAATGAAAGGAGCTGGCATCTCACTCTCTTTGAATCTTCTTTATCATGGTAGGATTAACAGGAAAAAGCAAAAAATTTCAGAATTGCACCTTGCAATGTGGAGATATTACTGTTTGTGCATTTACAATATTCATTGATTTTTGCCATTGAAAAACGTCCAGAAATGTTTGAAGCTACTGACTGAATGAAAGGAGCTGGCATCTCACTCTCTTTGAATCTTCTTTATCATGCTAAGATTAGCAGGAAAAAGCAAAAAATTTCAGAATTGCACCTTGCAATGTGGAGATATTACTGTTTGTGCATTTACAATATTCATTGATTTTTGCCATTGAAAAACATGTTTTTCATATACCAGAAATGTTTGAAGCTACTGACTGAATGAAAGGAGCTGGCATCTCACTCTCTTTGAATCTTCTTTATCATGCTAGGATTAACAGGAAAAAGCAAAAAATTTCAGAATTGCACCTTGCAATGTGGAGATATTACTGTTTGTGCATTTACAATATTCATTGATTTTTGCCATTGAAAAACATGTTTTTCATATACCAGAAATGTTTGAAGCTACTGACTGAATGAAAGGAGCTGGCATCTCACTCTCTTTGAATCTTCTTTATCATGCTAGGATTAGCAGGAAAAAGCAAAAAATTTCAGAATTGCACCTTGCAATGTGGAGATATTACTGTTTGTGCATTTACAATATTCATTGATTTTTGCCATTGAAAAACGTCCAGAAATGTTTGAAGCTACTGACTGAATGAAAGGAGCTGGCATCTCACTCTCTTTGAATCTTCTTTATCATGCTAGGATTAGCAGGAAAAAGCAAAAAATTTCAGAATTGCACCTTGCAATGTGGAGATATTACTGTTTGTGCATTTACAATATTCATTGATTTTTGCCATTGAAAAACGTCCAGAAATGTTTGAAGCTACTGACTGAATGAAAGGAGCTGGCATCTCACTCTCTTTGAATCTTCTTTATCATGCTAGGATTAGCAGGAAAAAGCAAAAAATTTCAGAATTGCACCTTGCAATTTGGAGATATTACTGTTTGTGCATTTACAATATTCATTGATTTTTGCCATTGAAAAACATGTTTTTCATATACCAGAAATGTTTGAAGCTACTGACTGAATGAAAGGAGCTGGCATCTCACTCTCTTTGAATCTTCTTTATCATGCTAGGATTAGCAGGAAAAAGCAAAAAATTTCAGAATTGCACCTTGCAATGTGGAGATATTACTGTTTGTGCATTTACAATATTCATTGATTTTTGCCATTGAAAAACATGTTTTTCATATACCAGAAATGTTTGAAGCTACTGACTGAATGAAAGGAGCTGGCATCTCACTCTCTTTGAATCTTCTTTATCATGCTAGGATTAGCAGGAAAAAGCAAAAAATTTCAGAATCGCACCTTGCAATGTGGAGATATTACTGTTTGTGCATTTACAATATTCATTGATTTTTGCCATTGAAAAACATGTTTTTCATATACCAGAAATGTTTGAAGCTACTGACTGAATGAAAGGAGCTGGCATCTCACTCTCTTTAAATCTTCTTTATCATGCTAGGATTAACAGGAAAAAGCAAAAAATTTCAGAATTGCACCTTGCAATGTGGAGATATTACTGTTTGTGCATTTACAATATTCATTGATTTTTGCCATTGAAAAACGTCCAGAAATGTTTGAAGCTACTGACTGAATGAAAGGAGCTGGCATCTCACTCTCTTTGAATCTTCTTTATCATGCTAGGATTAGCAGGAAAAAGCAAAAAATTTCAGAATTGCACCTTGCAATGTGGAGATATTACTGTTTGTGCATTTACAATATTCATTGATTTTTGCCATTGAAAAACATGTTTTTCATATACCAGAAATGTTTGAAGCTACTGACTGAATGAAAGGAGCTGGCATCTCACTCTCTTTGAATCTTCTTTATCATGCTAGGATTAACAGGAAAAAGCAAAAAATTTCAGAATTGCACCTTGCAATGCGGAGAAATTACTGTTTGTGCATTTACAATATTCATTGATTTTTGCCATTGAAAAACATCATGTTATTCATATACCAGAAATGTTTGAAGCTACTGACTGAATGAAAGGAGCTGGCATCTCACTCTCTTTGAATCTTTATCATGCTAAGAGGAGCAGGAAAAAGCAAAAAATTTCAGAATTGCACCTTGCAATGCGGAGAAATTACTGTTTGTGCATTTACAATATTCATTGATTTTTGCAATTGAAAAACGTCCAGAAATGATTGAAGCTACTGACTGAATGAAAGGAGCTGGCATCTCACTCTCTTTGAATCTTCTTTATCATGCTAAGAGGAGCAGGAAAAAGCAAAAAATTTCAGAATTGCACCTTGCAATGCGGAGAAATTACTGTTTGTGCATTTACAATATTCATTGATTTTTGCCATTGAAAAACGTCCAGAAATGTTTGAAGCTACTGACTGAATGAAAGGAGCTGGCATCTCACTCTCTTTGAATCTTCTTTATCATGCTAGGATTAACAGGAAAAAGCAAAAAATTTCAGAATTGCACCTTGCAATGTGGAGATATTACTGTTTGTGCATTTACAATATTCATTGATTTTTGCCATTGAAAAACGTTTTTCATATACCAGAAATGTTTAAAGCTACTGACTGAATGAAAGGAGCTGGCATCTCACTCTCTTTGAATCTTCTTTATCATGCTAGGATTAACAGGAAAAAGCAAAAAATTTCAGAATTGCACCTTGCAATGTGGAGATATTACTGTTTGTGCATTTACAATATTCATTGATTTTTGCCATTGAAAAACGTCCAGAAATGTTTGAAGCTACTGACTGAATGAAAGGAGCTGGCATCTCACTCTCTTTGAATCTTCTTTATCATGCTAGGATTAGCAGGAAAAAGCAAAAAATTTCAGAATTGCACCTTGCAATGTGGAGATATTACTGTTTGTGCATTTACAATATTCATTGATTTTTGCCATTGAAAAACATGTTTTTCATATACCAGAAATGTTTGAAGCTACTGACTGAATGAAAGGAGCTGGCATCTCACTCTCTTTGAATCTTCTTTATCATGCTAGGATTAACAGGAAAAAGCAAAAAATTTCAGAATTGCACCTTGCAATGTGGAGATATTACTGTTTGTGCATTTACAATATTCATTGATTTTTGCCATTGAAAAACGTCCAGAAATGTTTGAAGCTACTGACTGAATGAAAGGAGCTGGCATCTCACTCTCTTTGAATCTTCTTTATCATGCTAGGATTAACAGGAAAAAGCAAAAAATTTCAGAATTGCACCTTGCAATGTGGAGATATTACTGTTTGTGCATTTACAATATTCATTGATTTTTGCCATTGAAAAACGTCCAGAAATGTTTGAAGCTACTGACTGAATGAAAGGAGCTGGCATCTCACTCTCTTTGAATCTTCTTTATCATGCTAGGATTAGCAGGAAAAAGCAAAAAATTTCAGAATTGCACCTTGCAATGTGGAGATATTACTGTTTGTGCATTTACAATATTCATTGATTTTTGCCATTGAAAAACGTCCAGAAATGTTTGAAGCTACTGACTGAATGAAAGGAGCTGGCATCTCACTCTCTTTGAATCTTCTTTATCATGCTAGGATTAGCAGGAAAAAGCAAAAAATTTCAGAATTGCAGCTTGCAATGTGGAGATATTACTGTTTGTGCATTTACAATATTCATTGATTTTTGCCATTGAAAAACATGTTTTTCATATACCAGAAATGTTTGAAGCTACTGACTGAATGAAAGGAGCTGGCATCTCACTCTCTTTGAATCTTTTTTATCATGCTAGGATTAACAGGAAAAAGCAAAAAATTTCAGAATTGCACCTTGCAATGTGGAGATATTACTGTTTGTGCATTTACAATATTCATTGATTTTTGCCATTGAAAAACATGTTTTTCATATACCAGAAATGTTTGAAGCTACTGACTGAATGAAAGGAGCTGGCATCTCACTCTCTTTGAATCTTCTTTATCATGCTAGGATTAACAGGAAAAAGCAAAAAATTTCAGAATTGCACCTTGCAATGTGGAGATATTACTGTTTGTGCATTTACAATATTCATTGATTTTTGCCATTGAAAAACGTCCAGAAATGTTTGAAGCTACTGACTGAATGAAAGGAGCTGGCATCTCACTCTCTGAATCTTCTTTATCATGCTAGGATTAGCAGGAAAAAGCAAAAAATTTCAGAATTGCACCTTGCAATGTGGAGATATTACTGTTTGTGCATTTACAATATTCATTGATTTTTGCCATTGAAAAACATGTTTTTCATATACCAGAAATGTTTGAAGCTACTGACTGAATGAAAGGAGCTGGCATCTCACTCTCTTTGAATCTTCTTTATCATGCTAGGATTAGCAGGAAAAAGCAAAAAATTTCAGAATTGCACCATGCAATGTGGAGATATTACTGTTTGTGCATTTACAATATTCATTGATTTTTGCCATTGAAAAACATGTTTTTCATATACCAGAAATGTTTGAAGCTACTGACTGAATGAAAGGAGCTGGCATCTCACTCTCTTTGAATCTTCTTTATCATGCTAGGATTAGCAGGAAAAAGCAAAAAATTTCAGAATCGCACCTTGCAATGTGGAGATATTACTGTTTGTGCATTTACAATATTCATTGATTTTTGCCATTGAAAAACATGTTTTTCATATACCAGAAATGTTTGAAGCTACTGACTGAATGAAAGGAGCTGGCATCTCACTCTCTTTAAATCTTCTTTATCATGCTAGGATTAACAGGAAAAAGCAAAAAATTTCAGAATTGCACCTTGCAATGTGGAGATATTACTGTTTGTGCATTTACAATATTCATTGATTTTTGCCATTGAAAAACGTCCAGAAATGTTTGAAGCTACTGACTGAATGAAAGGAGCTGGCATCTCACTCTCTTTGAATCTTCTTTATCATGCTAGGATTAGCAGGAAAAAGCAAAAAATTTCAGAATTGCACCTTGCAATGTGGAGATATTACTGTTTGTGCATTTACAATATTCATTGATTTTTGCCATTGAAAAACATGTTTTTCATATACCAGAAATGTTTGAAGCTACTGACTGAATGAAAGGAGCTGGCATCTCACTCTCTTTGAATCTTCTTTATCATGCTAGGATTAACAGGAAAAAGCAAAAAATTTCAGAATTGCACCTTGCAATGCGGAGAAATTACTGTTTGTGCATTTACAATATTCATTGATTTTTGCCATTGAAAAACATCATGTTATTCATATACCAGAAATGTTTGAAGCTACTGACTGAATGAAAGGAGCTGGCATCTCACTCTCTTTGAATCTTTATCATGCTAAGAGGAGCAGGAAAAAGCAAAAAATTTCAGAATTGCACCTTGCAATGCGGAGAAATTACTGTTTGTGCATTTACAATATTCATTGATTTTTGCAATTGAAAAACGTCCAGAAATGATTGAAGCTACTGACTGAATGAAAGGAGCTGGCATCTCACTCTCTTTGAATCTTCTTTATCATGCTAAGAGGAGCAGGAAAAAGCAAAAAATTTCAGAATTGCACCTTGCAATGCGGAGAAATTACTGTTTGTGCATTTACAATATTCATTGATTTTTGCCATTGAAAAACGTCCAGAAATGTTTGAAGCTACTGACTGAATGAAAGGAGCTGGCATCTCACTCTCTTTGAATCTTCTTTATCATGCTAGGATTAGCAGGAAAAAGCAAAAAATTTCAGAATTGCACCTTGCAATGTGGAGATATTACTGTTTGTGCATTTACAATATTCATTGATTTTTGCCATTGAAAAACATGTTTTTCATATACCAGAAATGTTTGAAGCTACTGACTGAATGAAAGGAGCTGGCATCTCACTCTCTTTGAATCTTCTTTATCATGCTAGGATTAACAGGAAAAAGCAAAAAATTTCAGAATTGCACCTTGCAATGTGGAGATATTACTGTTTGTGCATTTACAATATTCATTGATTTTTGCCATTGAAAAACATGTTTTTCATATACCAGAAATGTTTGAAGCTACTGACTGAATGAAAGGAGCTGGCATCTCACTCTCTTTGAATCTTCTTTATCATGCTAGGATTAACAGGAAAAAGCAAAAAATTTCAGAATTGCACCTTGCAATGTGGAGATATTACTGTTTGTGCATTTACAATATTCATTGATTTTTGCCATTGAAAAACGTCCAGAAATGTTTGAAGCTACTGACTGAATGAAAGGAGCTGGCATCTCACTCTCTTTGAATCTTCTTTATCATGCTAGGATTAGCAGGAAAAAGCAAAAAATTTCAGAATTGCACCTTGCAATGTGGAGATATTACTGTTTGTGCATTTACAATATTCATTGATTTTTGCCATTGAAAAACATGTTTTTCATATACCAGAAATGTTTGAAGCTACTGACTGAATGAAAGGAGCTGGCATCTCACTCTCTTTGAATCTTCTTTATCATGCTAGGATTAACAGGAAAAAGCAAAAAATTTCAGAATTGCACCTTGCAATGTGGAGATATTACTGTTTGTGCATTTACAATATTCATTGATTTTTGCCATTGAAAAACGTCCAGAAATGTTTGAAGCTACTGACTGAATGAAAGGAGCTGGCATCTCACTCTCTTTGAATCTTCTTTATCATGCTAGGATTAACAGGAAAAAGCTAAAAATTTCAGAATTGCACCTTGCAATGTGGAGATATTACTGTTTGTGCATTTACAATATTCATTGATTTTTGCCATTGAAAAACATGTTTTTCATATACCAGAAATGTTTGAAGCTACTGACTGAATGAAAGGAGCTGGCATCTCACTCTCTTTGAATCTTCTTTATCATGCTAGGATTAGCAGGAAAAAGCAAAAAATTTCAGAATTGCACCTTGCAATGTGGAGATATTACTGTTTGTGCATTTACAATATTCATTGATTTTTGCCATTGAAAAACATGTTTTTCATATACCAGAAATGTTTGAAGCTACTGACTGAATGAAAGGAGCTGGCATCTCACTCTCTTTGAATCTTCTTTATCATGCTAGGATTAGCAGGAAAAAGCAAAAAATTTCAGAATTGCACCTTGCAATGTGGAGATATTACTGTTTGTGCATTTACAATATTCATTGATTTTTGCCATTGAAAAACGTCCAGAAATGTTTGAAGCTACTGACTGAATGAAAGGAGCTGGCATCTCACTCTCTTTGAATCTTCTTTATCATGCTAGGATTAGCAGGAAAAAGCAAAAAATTTCAGAATTGCACCTTGCAATGTGGAGATATTACTGTTTGTGCATTTACAATATTCATTGATTTTTGCCATTGAAAAACGTCCAGAAATGTTTGAAGCTACTGACTGAATGAAAGGAGCTGGCATCTCACTCTCTTTGAATCTTCTTTATCATGCTAGGATTAGCAGGAAAAAGCAAAAAATTTCAGAATTGCACCTTGCAATGTGGAGATATTACTGTTTGTGCATTTACAATATTCATTGATTTTTGCCATTGAAAAACATGTTTTTCATATACCAGAAATGTTTGAAGCTACTGACTGAATGAAAGGAGCTGGCATCTCACTCTCTTTGAATCTTCTTTATCATGCTAGGATTAGCAGGAAAAAGCAAAAAATTTCAGAATTGCACCTTGCAATGTGGAGATATTACTGTTTGTGCATTTACAATATTCATTGATTTTTGCCATTGAAAAACATGTTTTTCATATACCAGAAATGTTTGAAGCTACTGACTGAATGAAAGGAGCTGGCATCTCACTCTCTTTGAATCTTCTTTATCATGCTAGGATTAGCAGGAAAAAGCAAAAAATTTCAGAATTGCACCTTGCAATGTGGAGATATTACTGTTTGTGCATTTACAATATTCATTGATTTTTGCCATTGAAAAACATCATGTTATTCATATACCAGAAATGTTTGAAGCTACTGACTGAATGAAAGGAGCTGGCATCTCACTCTCTTTGAATCTTCTTTATCATGCTAGGATTAGCAGGAAAAAGCAAAAAATTTCAGAATTGCACCTTGCAATGTGGAGATATTACTGTTTGTGCATTTACAATATTCATTGATTTTTGCCATTGAAAAACATGTTTTTCATATACCAGAAATGTTTGAAGCTACTGACTGAATGAAAGGAGCTGGCATCTCACTCTCTTTGAATCTTCTTTATCATGCTAGGATTAACAGGAAAAAGCAAAAAATTTCAGAATTGCACCTTGCAATGTGGAGATATTACTGTTTGTGCATTTACAATATTCATTGATTTTTGCCATTGAAAAACATGTTTTTCATATACCAGAAATGTTTGAAGCTACTGACTGAATGAAAGGAGCTGGCATCTCACTCTCTTTGAATCTTCTTTATCATGCTAGGATTAACAGGAAAAAGCAAAAAATTTCAGAATTGCACCTTGCAATGTGGAGATATTACTGTTTGTGCATTTACAATATTCATTGATTTTTGCCATTGAAAAACATCATGTTATTCATATACCAGAAATGTTTGAAGCTACTGACTGAATGAAAGGAGCTGGCATCTCACTCTCTTTGAATCTTTATCATGCTAAGAGGAGCAGGAAAAAGCAAAAAATTTCAGAATTGCACCTTGCAATGCGGAGAAATTACTGTTTGTGCATTTACAATATTCATTGATTTTTGCAATTGAAAAACGTCCAGAAATGATTGAAGCTACTGACTGAATGAAAGGAGCTGGCATCTCACTCTCTTTGAATCTTCTTTATCATGCTAAGAGGAGCAGGAAAAAGCAAAAAATTTCAGAATTGCACCTTGCAATGCGGAGAAATTACTGTTTGTGCATTTACAATATTCATTGATTTTTGCCATTGAAAAACGTCCAGAAATGTTTGAAGCTACTGACTGAATGAAAGGAGCTGGCATCTCACTCTCTTTGAATCTTCTTTATCATGCTAGGATTAGCAGGAAAAAGCAAAAAATTTCAGAATTGCACCTTGCAATGTGGAGATATTACTGTTTGTGCATTTACAATATTCATTGATTTTTGCCATTGAAAAACATGTTTTTCATATACCAGAAATGTTTGAAGCTACTGACTGAATGAAAGGAGCTGGCATCTCACTCTCTTTGAATCTTCTTTATCATGCTAGGATTAACAGGAAAAAGCAAAAAATTTCAGAATTGCACCTTGCAATGTGGAGATATTACTGTTTGTGCATTTACAATATTCATTGATTTTTGCCATTGAAAAACGTTTTTCATATACCAGAAATGTTTGAAGCTACTGACTGAATGAAAGGAGCTGGCATCTCACTCTCTTTGAATCTTCTTTATCATGCTAGGATTAACAGGAAAAAGCAAAAAATTTCAGAATTGCACCTTGCAATGTGGAGATATTACTGTTTGTGCATTTACAATATTCATTGATTTTTGCCATTGAAAAACGTCCAGAAATGTTTGAAGCTACTGACTGAATGAAAGGAGCTGGCATCTCACTCTCTTTGAATCTTCTTTATCATGCTAGGATTAGCAGGAAAAAGCAAAAAATTTCAGAATTGCACCTTGCAATGTGGAGATATTACTGTTTGTGCATTTACAATATTCATTGATTTTTGCCATTGAAAAACATGTTTTTCATATACCAGAAATGTTTGAAGCTACTGACTGAATGAAAGGAGCTGGCATCTCACTCTCTTTGAATCTTCTTTATCATGCTAGGATTAACAGGAAAAAGCAAAAAATTTCAGAATTGCACCTTGCAATGTGGAGATATTACTGTTTGTGCATTTACAATATTCATTGATTTTTGCCATTGAAAAACGTCCAGAAATGTTTGAAGCTACTGACTGAATGAAAGGAGCTGGCATCTCACTCTCTTTGAATCTTCTTTATCATGCTAGGATTAACAGGAGAAAGCAAAAAATTTCAGAATTGCACCTTGCAATGTGGAGATATTACTGTTTGTGCATTTACAATATTCATTGATTTTTGCCATTGAAAAACGTCCAGAAATGTTTGAAGCTACTGACTGAATGAAAGGAGCTGGCATCTCACTCTCTTTGAATCTTCTTTATCATGCTAGGATTAGCAGGAAAAAGCAAAAAATTTCAGAATTGCACCTTGCAATGTGGAGATATTACTGTTTGTGCATTTACAATATTCATTGATTTTTGCCATTGAAAAACGTCCAGAAATGTTTGAAGCTACTGACTGAATGAAAGGAGCTGGCATCTCACTCTCTTTGAATCTTCTTTATCATGCTAGGATTAGCAGGAAAAAGCAAAAAATTTCAGAATTGCACCTTGCAATGTGGAGATATTACTGTTTGTGCATTTACAATATTCATTGATTTTTGCCATTGAAAAACATGTTTTTCATATACCAGAAATGTTTGAAGCTACTGACTGAATGAAAGGAGCTGGCATCTCACTCTCTTTGAATCTTCTTTATCATGCTAGGATTAACAGGAAAAAGCAAAAAATTTCAGAATTGCACCTTGCAATGTGGAGATATTACTGTTTGTGCATTTACAATATTCATTGATTTTTGCCATTGAAAAACATGTTTTTCATATACCAGAAATGTTTGAAGCTACTGACTGAATGAAAGGAGCTGGCATCTCACTCTCTTTGAATCTTCTTTATCATGCTAGGATTAACAGGAAAAAGCAAAAAATTTCAGAATTGCACCTTGCAATGTGGAGATATTACTGTTTGTGCATTTACAATATTCATTGATTTTTGCCATTGAAAAACGTCCAGAAATGTTTGAAGCTACTGACTGAATGAAAGGAGCTGGCATCTCACTCTCTGAATCTTCTTTATCATGCTAGGATTAGCAGGAAAAAGCAAAAAATTTCAGAATTGCACCTTGCAATGTGGAGATATTACTGTTTCTGCATTTACAATATTCATTGATTTTTGCCATTGAAAAACATGTTTTTCATATACCAGAAATGTTTGAAGCTACTGACTGAATGAAAGGAGCTGGCATCTCACTCTCTTTGAATCTTCTTTATCATGCTAGGATTAGCAGGAAAAAGCAAAAAATTTCAGAATTGCACCTTGCAATGTGGAGATATTACTGTTTGTGCATTTACAATATTCATTGATTTTTGCCATTGAAAAACATGTTTTTCATATACCAGAAATGTTTGAAGCTACTGACTGAATGAAAGGAGCTGGCATCTCACTCTCTTTGAATCTTCTTTATCATGCTAGGATTAGCAGGAAAAAGCAAAAAATTTCAGAATCGCACCTTGCAATGTGGAGATATTACTGTTTGTGCATTTACAATATTCATTGATTTTTGCCATTGAAAAACATGTTTTTCATATACCAGAAATGTTTGAAGCTACTGACTGAATGAAAGGAGCTGGCATCTCACTCTCTTTAAATCTTCTTTATCATGCTAGGATTAACAGGAAAAAGCAAAAAATTTCAGAATTGCACCTTGCAATGTGGAGATATTACTGTTTGTGCATTTACAATATTCATTGATTTTTGCCATTGAAAAACGTCCAGAAATGTTTGAAGCTACTGACTGAATGAAAGGAGCTGGCATCTCACTCTCTTTGAATTTTCTTTATCATGCTAGGATTAGCAGGAAAAAGCAAAAAATTTCAGAATTGCACCTTGCAATGTGGAGATATTACTGTTTGTGCATTTACAATATTCATTGATTTTTGCCATTGAAAAACATGTTTTTCATATACCAGAAATGTTTGAAGCTACTGACTGAATGAAAGGAGCTGGCATCTCACTCTCTTTGAATCTTCTTTATCATGCTAGGATTAACAGGAAAAAGCAAAAAATTTCAGAATTGCACCTTGCAATGCGGAGAAATTACTGTTTGTGCATTTACAATATTCATTGATTTTTGCCATTGAAAAACATCATGTTATTCATATACCAGAAATGTTTGAAGCTACTGACTGAATGAAAGGAGCTGGCATCTCACTCTCTTTGAATCTTTATCATGCTAAGAGGAGCAGGAAAAAGCAAAAAATTTCAGAATTGCACCTTGCAATGCGGAGAAATTACTGTTTGTGCATTTACAATATTCATTGATTTTTGCAATTGAAAAACGTCCAGAAATGATTGAAGCTACTGACTGAATGAAAGGAGCTGGCATCTCACTCTCTTTGAATCTTCTTTATCATGCTAAGAGGAGCAGGAAAAAGCAAAAAATTTCAGAATTGCACCTTGCAATGCGGAGAAATTACTGTTTGTGCATTTACAATATTCATTGATTTTTGCCATTGAAAAACGTCCAGAAATGTTTGAAGCTACTGACTGAATGAAAGGAGCTGGCATCTCACTCTCTTTGAATCTTCTTTATCATGCTAGGATTAGCAGGAAAAAGCAAAAAATTTCAGAATTGCACCTTGCAATGTGGAGATATTACTGTTTGTGCATTTACAATATTCATTGATTTTTGCCATTGAAAAACATGTTTTTCATATACCAGAAATGTTTGAAGCTACTGACTGAATGAAAGGAGCTGGCATCTCACTCTCTTTGAATCTTCTTTATCATGCTAGGATTAACAGGAAAAAGCAAAAAATTTCAGAATTGCACCTTGCAATGTGGAGATATTACTGTTTGTGCATTTACAATATTCATTGATTTTTGCCATTGAAAAACATGTTTTTCATATACCAGATATGTTTGAAGCTACTGACTGAATGAAAGGAGCTGGCATCTCACTCTCTTTGAATCTTCTTTATCATGCTAGGATTAACAGGAAAAAGCAAAAAATTTCAGAATTGCACCTTGCAATGTGGAGATATTACTGTTTGTGCATTTACAATATTCATTGATTTTTGCCATTGAAAAACGTCCAGAAATGTTTGAAGCTACTGACTGAATGAAAGGAGCTGGCATCTCACTCTCTTTGAATCTTCTTTATCATGCTAGGATTAGCAGGAAAAAGCAAAAAATTTCAGAATTGCACCTTGCAATGTGGAGATATTACTGTTTGTGCATTTACAATATTCATTGATTTTTGCCATTGAAAATCATGTTTTTCATATACCAGAAATGTTTGAAGCTACTGACTGAATGAAAGGAGCTGGCATCTCACTCTCTTTGAATCTTCTTTATCATGCTAGGATTAACAGGAAAAAGCAAAAAATTTCAGAATTGCACCTTGCAATGTGGAGATATTACTGTTTGTGCATTTACAATATTCATTGATTTTTGCCATTGAAAAACGTCCAGAAATGTTTGAAGCTACTGACTGAATGAAAGGAGCTGGCATCTCACTCTCTTTGAATCTTCTTTATCATGCTAGGATTAACAGGAAAAAGCTAAAAATTTCAGAATTGCACCTTGCAATGTGGAGATATTACTGTTTGTGCATTTACAATATTCATTGATTTTTGCCATTGAAAAACATGTTTTTCATATACCAGAAATGTTTGAAGCTACTGACTGAATGAAAGGAGCTGGCATCTCACTCTCTTTGAATCTTCTTTATCATGCTAGGATTAGCAGGAAAAAGCAAAAAATTTCAGAATTGCACCTTGCAATGTGGAGATATTACTGTTTGTGCATTTACAATATTCATTGATTTTTGCCATTGAAAAACATGTTTTTCATATACCAGAAATGTTTGAAGCTACTGACTGAATGAAAGGAGCTGGCATCTCACTCTCTTTGAATCTTCTTTATCATGCTAGGATTAGCAGGAAAAAGCAAAAAATTTCAGAATTGCACCTTGCAATGTGGAGATATTACTGTTTGTGCATTTACAATATTCATTGATTTTTGCCATTGAAAAACGTCCAGAAATGTTTGAAGCTACTGACTGAATGAAAGGAGCTGGCATCTCACTCTCTTTGAATCTTCTTTATCATGCTAGGATTAGCAGGAAAAAGCAAAAAATTTCAGAATTGCACCTTGCAATGTGGAGATATTACTGTTTGTGCATTTACAATATTCATTGATTTTTGCCATTGAAAAACATGTTTTTCATATACCAGAAATGTTTGAAGCTACTGACTGAATGAAAGGAGCTGGCATCTCACTCTCTTTGAATCTTCTTTATCATGCTAGGATTAACAGGAAAAAGCAAAAAATTTCAGAATTGCACCTTGCAATGTGGAGATATTACTGTTTGTGCATTTACAATATTCATTGATTTTTGCCATTGAAAAACGTCCAGAAATGTTTGAAGCTACTGACTGAATGAAAGGAGCTGGCATCTCACTCTCTTTGAATCTTCTTTATCATGCTAGGATTAACAGGAAAAAGCTAAAAATTTCAGAATTGCACCTTGCAATGTGGAGATATTACTGTTTGTGCATTTACAATATTCATTGATTTTTGCCATTGAAAAACATGTTTTTCATATACCAGAAATGTTTGAAGCTACTGACTGAATGAAAGGAGCTGGCATCTCACTCTCTTTGAATCTTCTTTATCATGCTAGGATTAGCAGGAAAAAGCAAAAAATTTCAGAATTGCACCTTGCAATGTGGAGATATTACTGTTTGTGCATTTACAATATTCATTGATTTTTGCCATTGAAAAACATGTTTTTCATATACCAGAAATGTTTGAAGCTACTGACTGAATGAAAGGAGCTGGCATCTCACTCTCTTTGAATCTTCTTTATCATGCTAGGATTAGCAGGAAAAAGCAAAAAATTTCAGAATTGCACCTTGCAATGTGGAGATATTACTGTATGTGCATTTACAATATTCATTGATTTTTGCCATTGAAAAACGTCCAGAAATGTTTGAAGCTACTGACTGAATGAAAGGAGCTGGCATCTCACTCTCTTTGAATCTTCTTTATCATGCTAGGATTAGCAGGAAAAAGCAAAAAATTTCAGAATTGCACCTTGCAATGTGGAGATATTACTGTTTGTGCATTTACAATATTCATTGATTTTTGCCATTGAAAAACGTCCAGAAATGTTTGAAGCTACTGACTGAATGAAAGGAGCTGGCATCTCACTCTCTTTGAATCTTCTTTATCATGCTAGGATTAGCAGGAAAAAGCAAAAAATTTCAGAATTGCACCTTGCAATGTGGAGATATTACTGTTTGTGCATTTACAATATTCATTGATTTTTGCCATTGAAAAACATGTTTTTCATATACCAGAAATGTTTGAAGCTACTGACTGAATGAAAGGAGCTGGCATCTCACTCTCTTTGAATCTTCTTTATCATGCTAGGATTAGCAGGAAAAAGCAAAAAATTTCAGAATTGCACCTTGCAATGTGGAGATATTACTGTTTGTGCATTTACAATATTCATTGATTTTTGCCATTGAAAAACATGTTTTTCATA